>NC_139516.1:195764344-195906844 GCF_947247035.1 Vipera ursinii
AAGTGACAATTAACCCACCTGAAAACAATTCACATGATATGGGAAATTAGCTGATATTCACTTCTGGAGTTCAATCAAAACATACTGCTTTCCTATCAAATGTACAGGATTGAGTTAGGCATATCATTTAAACAGTAACAAGGACTGAAGTCCCCCCCCCAAAAACAGTCAATTGAATTCAAAGTTTGGAGGCAAAACCTATTGAAAAACTAATTATAGGATCAAATTACAGTTGTTGCTGCTACAGCATTTTAACCAAGATGCTTAAGGCAATGAAGAAATGACACAGCAAAAAGGAAAGGAAAAAAGTGTCATCTCTGCCACAGATGTTGACCAAATGGATTAGAAAGGAAACTGAAAGAATAAGTGCACAAAAATTGCTTACAATTTTTCAAAGCTTTCCTTACTCTTAACAGCATTTTTCCCTTCCTTAAATGATTTAAAAAAGGGGGGCCTCTTTTCACATCCTAAATAGATTCTGGATTTGGAGTCAGCCTTGTTTTTGAAGAATTTTCTTCTATTAATGCATCAGTGAAAACGTCTTAGAAAATTTTATAGATATCTCCATCTGCTTGTTTGTTTCTCTTCCCCCCCTCTCCATTCCTTGATGATTTATTTGTGGTTGCTATTTTGGCAAGTTCTGCATACAAAATATGATGAGAAACCCAACCACAGTGCTGGAAACAGATGGACAGGACAATCCTACCACATGTTGTAAAAAGCTCCAACATCGGAGCTTCCAACAATTTCAAAACCTTGCTGGCAATGGATTAGCAAAGCAGAAGGGAGTGAGGAGTGCTCTTGCCACTTTTCCCTTCCTTGCTGGGATTTTTTTTTTCTTTAGCTGATTTTCTCCAGTGGAAACCAAGGGGACGGAATTTAGTCATGCAATGTGCAGATTGGAACAGCCACAAGTTGCTGTGTTGACATCGATAACCTGCTGATATAAAGCAAAGTTAGGGCACAATGATACCATTGGACTCAGTAAATCCATAACTTTTTCTGGCACTCTGTGCTTCCATCATCAGCTTCCACTTTGTTGCGTCTTTCCAATATCTGACTGCTATTGTCAATTTAATTCAGAGTATCTGAGAGGGCAACATTTTCTCTCTTCAAATCTGAGTGCTTTTTTCCATCATTGGGTAAATAGGTTTCAAAGTATCATATGATTTTTGGGGGATGCATTTTAATAGAAGTGAAGTTAATCATGATTACATGCTACTGTTGTGTTTGCCTCAGTTCAAATCCCAAATCCACCACCTAGAGTTGCTTGATGGGTGGTCTCTAAATTTGATATATAAATAAACGTAGCATAAAAATGAATCTCTAACTTTTCCTGTAACCAATTTCAAAAAAGAAGGAAAGGGAGGGAGGGAGGGAGGGAGGGAGGGAGGGAGAAAGGAAGGTAGATTTAATTGCTGATAAAATAAATGCAGAAATTAGAATTTGTGAGGCCCTTTTCCTAGGCAATTTCACTCATTTTTGAATAAGTGATCCTTTTATCATTAATCCTAAACCGTTAGCTGAAAAATGATAGGTACTAGGAAATTTATTTGTGGGTATTTCAATTTTTTCTCTTCATCTTCAGATTTGTTTTGTTTCTTTTTCAAATGAGTAAATAAAGGGCTTTACTAAGAGGAAGCAACATGATCCCTATAGACAATGCTGTATATCCAGTCATAGCTCTTGATTCTATACACCTCCTCATTCTATAAAATGCATAAAATCATTTTATTTCTTTGTAATAAGAAATATGTCAACCTTAGAATGCCTTTGGACTCCAGAGAGATCCCTCTGGAATGATAAAGAGACAGGAGGTTAGTTCACCTATTGATGAGTAGTTATTTTGTGACTGGCTATGTTCCCTATGGTGGCCATTTTGTAACTAAGCAAACCTCTAATCCCCATGACAGACATTTGATGAAAGTTCCCAAAATTGGTCTAAAAATTTCAGATCTGCCTCAAGCCTAAAGTTTCCCTAGAATTGCTTTACATTTATGATAAACACCCTGTGCCACATAGCCGACTATGAAACTTACTAATGCAAATAAATTAAATTGTATATGATTTCTTGTTTAGTATCACAATAAAGTGACACTGATACAATCACTTTCCTTTGCAAACTATAAGGATTTTAGAAAAACTAAACTAAGTGTGGTATTTTATGCCAAATGAGTATAACTGGTACAGAGGTTGCCCTATGGAATTGCACTAAATCTTGTTTCAATTCATTATTTGATGTACTTGAAACCAGTTTGTTCATTGACTTGTAACTTCTGCATGTGAAAAGATGAAAGTCATGAAAATGTCACATTTCCATCCATTTCCATCATTCTTTATGTTGAAGTCAGACTGTTCATGATCTAGGAGTTAGTCAGAGAGTCTATGAATGCCGTGCCTTTACATTCATCTTGACAAGGCAGAAGAGGGCAACTAACAAAAAGGTGTCATGATCTTATGATACAGATTCCATGCCTTGCATACTTGAATGCAACAGTTGCAACACAAATATAAAAGTTTGGATCTTCAATGTACAGTTCATGTTGTAGTTATCATAGCTAGTTTTCACGCTTCTATTAATTCCCAAGGAAATACATTAAGGAAATACATGATTTTCCCACAATGATTTTGGGGATTGAACTTGAAGACCACTGGAAACTTGAATTGGTCCATAATGTAACAGTGTGCACATGTAACACCTCTGTTGTGCAAGCTGCACTAGCTTCCAGTCTCTTTCTATGAGCAATTCAAGGTGCTGGTCATCACCTTTAAAGCCTATATGGCACAGGCCAGGCTATCTGCAGGATCATCTTTCCTGAGAATATCTACCAGTGTTGGGATTCAAATATGTGAACAACCAGTTCAAATATGTGAACAACCAGTTCTTCCAGATACCACTTCCAGAAGTCCATTCTGGGTCTGGGCAACAAAAAAATAGCTACCGGTTCTGCCAAAATGGTGCAAACTGGCTGAATTCCACCACTGACATTTACCCATCCTTCCACTTCATCTAGGATGGGCACAGTCCTAGTCCCTTCCCTTAAATATTGTCATCTGATGAGAACCAGAAGAGGTGCCTTTACCAGGAACTCCCTGCCTTAGGAAATACTTGGCCTTCTGAGGTTTGTCAGACCTCCACTCTCTTAGTCTTTCATAAAGAGGAAGACTAAGTATTGGGAGAAAATTAGATAATCAATAGAACTGATTGGTGCCAGTTTTTGTCGTTTTTAATGCTTTAATTAATTGAGTTTTATAGTTTCAAATTAATATATGTGTGGGTATGCGTGGGTATGGGCATTCTGCCTTTGAGAAGTTGTTTAGATTTGTTTTTTCTTTTTCTGAGAAATTGTTCCACCAGTATCATTTTCACAATGGATAATTCCCAAAGCCCATTCAGACTTTGCTGGAATATGCATCTTTAGAAAAACAGGTAAAATGTGTCCTAGAAAGAACATACAATTTCAGATATATTTAAATGTGAACACATGTCTTAAAGATAGATTTGGGATGTATGTATCCATGAGATGACCAGGTTGACTCATTATCAACTATTTAGCTGTCCAGTCTTGGCCCAGTATATACCCATCAACATGATATGTAGAAAATATCAAGTATCTACTACTACAGAAAAGTTATTTCTTTTATATTGGCTTTTTAAAGTCTCTTTTTTATTGAAAAGTTTTACAATACATTTTATCTTTAACAATCTCTCCCCCACTCCCTCCACCCACCCCTACCTAACCCTCCCTATCCCTCCCCCCTCCCCCCCTACCCCCCCGACTTCCCAGAGCTAAGTACAAGGTAAAAAAACAAAAAAAAAAACAATCATAAACAACCATATGCTAACAACAATAAACTATTAAATCTATCGCACTGTAGCTCATATGAGATGACTACAAGCAATACTAATATACAAAGGAGAAAAAAAACTTATTCAAATGCTAAATGAAACTTTTTAGTCCCATATTTGTTCTGGGTATAATCAATCCACTTTTTCCACTCCATAATATAACGTTGTTGCGAGTGATCTTTCAAATAAGCCGAAATCTTTGCCATTTCGGCCAGGTTAGAAACTTTTAAAGTCCATTCTTCTATAGTCGGGAGTTCCTGCTTCTTCCAATATTGTCCTATTAAGAGTCTTGCTGCTGTAATTAAATTCAACATCAGCTTAATGTCCACAACAGTAGCGTCTGTAATTATACCCAATAAGAACAATTGTGGACAAAACTTTATCCTTTGCTTGAAGATCTTCTGCATATTCCACCAAATTTTTATCCAAAAAGCCTTAACTTTTTTACAGGTCCACCATATATGAAAATACGTTGCATCTTCGCCACCACATCTCCAACATTTAGGTTGATAGTTCGAATACATACTTGCAAGCTTTTTAGGATCTAAATACGACCTATAAAACATTTTATAAAAGTTCTCCCTTAAATTTTGGGCTTGTGTAAATTTTACGTTCCTCACCCAGATCTTTTCCCAAGTGTCCATTGTAATAACTTCCTGAATATTTTGAGCCCATTTTATCATGCAGTCTTTAACAAGTTCTGTTTCTGAATCAATGTCTATCAATGCAAGATAAATCCGTTTGATATGTGCTGGACCCTGGTTTCTAATTTGCTTTACCAAATTTTCATCAGTCATTGAGAAACCAATTTTCTGGTCTTCTTTCCACCTGGCCCATAATTGACCATATTGAAACCAAGTTTGAACGACCTTCTCATCTCGCAGAAGATTGTACGGCTTCCAACTCCAGACGTTCCTCTCCAAGCTTAAGATCTCCTTGTACGTAGTCACATCGTGTTTGAAGCCAACATTTATGTTTTCTATTGCATGTTTTGGGATTGCCCACAATGGTATCTTGTAGTCTAACTTGTGTCTATACTTCTTCCAAACTCTCAACAATGCCTGTCTTAAAATATGCACCTTAAACACATTATCTACCTTCTTATCATACAACAAATATGCATGCCAGCCAAATAACAAGTCGTGGCCCTCAAGATTTAATAATCTCCCTTGTGTCAAATTAATCCAATCACTTATTCCTGACAACGCAGCGGCTTCATAATATAATTTAAGATTGGGCATTTTAAGACCACCTCTTTCACGCGTATCCTGCATAATCTTAAGTTTAACTCGTGGCCTTTTCCCTGCCCACACAAATTTATTGATACCCCGTTGCCATTCTTCCAAATTAGTCTTTTTTAAGAATCGGTATCATTTGGAATAAAAATAAAAATTTAGGCAGGACATTCATTTTCACTGCTGCAATTCTTCCCAGTAAAGACAATTGCAATTTTTCCCAGCTCTCCAATTCTTTTTGAATTTTTCCCCATAACTTTTCATAATTATTTTTATATAACTTTGCATTTGAGGGTGACAAATACACCCCCAAATATTTGACCCTTTTAACAATCTCAAATCCAGTTAATCCTTCTAAAAGGGCCTTTTGCGATACTGTCATGTTTTTGGCTAAAATTTTAGTTTTTTGTACATTAACCTTGAATCCAGAAACCTTCCCATATTGCATTATTATCTCCATCAGGTCCACAACAGAGTTTTCTGGCTGGGTCACCGTAACAACCAGATCGTCTGCAAACACCCTCAATCTATAATCCTGATCTCTAATTTGAATACCCTTAATTTTTTCCGAATTCCGTATTTTTATCAATAATATCTCCAATGTTAAAACAAATAATAGTGGTGATAACGGACACCCTTGTCTTGTGCCCTTCTCAATATTGCATACTTCAGTCAGGCTATTATTTACTATTATTCGGGCAGTTTGCTTTTGATATAATGCCCTAATTGGTTGTAAAAATTTATCCCCAAAATTCATTTTATCTAGAACTTTCATCAAAAATTGCCAATCCAGTTGATCAAAAGCTTTTTCAGCATCTAGAAAGATTAACGCCGCAGGGATCTGGTTGTTCCTTTCCAAAAACTCCACCACATCAACTATATGCCTCACATTATTTTTCATTTGTCTACCACTAATAAACCCAGTTTGATCCCCATGAATCATCTGTTGCAAAACCCTCATCAATCTATTAGCTAAAACCTTAGCAAATATCTTGTAGTCTGTATTTAAAAGTGATATTGGTCTGTAGTTTCTTACTTGAGTAACATCCTGATCTTCCTTCGGAATCAAGGAAATAAAAGCAGTTCAAAGCAGTTTAAAGTCTCTTATAACAGGGGTCCCCAACCTCCGATCCATGAACCAGTACCGAGCCAGCAACTGGTCTGTACAAACAAGCAAAGCACCATCTGTGGGATGCAGGTAGCACATAAAACCATGCCCCTCCAGTCCACAGAAAAACCTCTCTCCATGTAACTGTCCCTGGTGCCCAAAAGATTGGGGACCTCTGCAGTGGTGTGATTCAAATACTTGAACAACCGGCTCTATTACATGATGCAGTCCTGGGCCTCCAATGCCTAGAATGGACTTTCAGAAGTGGCATCATGCAGTTCCGGTGGGCCATTCTAGGCCTGGGAGGCCTCCGAGGCCTAGACTGGACTTCCAGAAACCAGTTGGTTCTCCGAATTCAGGTAAATTTAGCTACCAGTTCTCCTGAACCAGTGCGAACCAGCTGAATCCCACCACTGGACCTCTGCCTTATAAGATTCAAGTTTAAAGCTTACTATTTGAATTAATTACTTATTTCACCAGCCAATTAGTTCAGCTCCTTGCATTTATCTGGCAATAATTTAAATATGATTATTGCATACTAAATTCTGACAGGAGAGAAAAAATAAATAATTTCTGATTTGGCTTCAGTAAATTTCTGTCCATTTCCTTTTAAAATCAACACAATTCTCTGGTTTCTTAGAAAATGTATGTCTTGCAGCAAGCTTATTTTATTTGTTTCTTATGGAGAACATAGATGTACATGTTTTTTTAATCCCAAAATGAATGTGAATCTGTATTACTGGATGTGGTATTTGTAATATGTTGGGACAATTATAGCTAATGGGGTAACTGAAAATTTCTTGAACAAGATGAACTTATTGACATTTATCCATGCTTTGGTTTTATAACATCTTGACTACTGCAACAAGTGATAGGTAAGACTACCCTTGGAAACTCTCTATTTCACTTGCATTGAAAGACATTCTAATTCTTTTAAAGTGCCAGATTGGTTACTTAATTTGGTTTTACCTGATTGATGCAGTCTTTATTATTTGCCTTTCTTTGTATGTTTTGAATTTCATGTTAATTGTGTTTTGACTGTCCATACAAAGCATTTAGTAAGTCTGGTCAATAACCAAAGTGGTATTACTGAATAAAAAAAATAACTATTTCCCATAATTTTCTTTATTTTTTTAAAAAAAATCTTATTTCATGTGGACATTCTGGGAGAGAAAAAGAGGAGAAGTTTCAATAAGACTTTTTTCAATGGACAAGGGCAGGATAATAAATCAGAATAATATTATTTTTTATTGATAGAAAGATTATGAATTCAGTAAAGCAAAGAAATAATTTTGCAGTGTCAGAAGTCATTCCAATATATGGAAAATATTCACTGAAAATGGAAACAATTCTCTGAATTGTTGATGCATAGTGATGGAGTAATACAAGAACTAGCTTGTACCATAATTATTTCAATTTCAATAATACTTTCAGTTTGGCTGTGTAGACCCATGGACAAAAAAGCTCCAACAGTTCAAGAATTCTTAAGCAAAATCAAAGATTGCCTAATAGTAGTTATAGCTGATAGATTCTGTCAAACAGCAAGGTCAGTCAAACACCATGCTTTGTCACTGGGAAACAGGTTGTCTGCTACATCAAATGTATGTAATGCACCAGGGCTCCAGGGACTTAAAATAGATTCCATATAGTTAATCCTCTTCTTAAGTCACATAATCACACTAAGATATTTATTTTCTAATATTCTTCTCTTCCCCATTGCACTAAAATAAGCTAATTAGCTTAAATAACTATCATATTCAATTGACTGTAAAGTTTGGCTGTCCAGATTGTAAGATATGGTGAAGTTTCTGGTGAATACTAACATATCCAGCAATATTTCTGAATTGATTTTTTCGTTTCTGCACAAACCAAGTTTTTGAACAGATTTATTATTTTTTTCTAAAGAAGAAAAATAACTCATGAGATATTATAAACATTTAGTTCATGATGCAGATATATCATGAAATAATGTATGAGCTTGATCGTCAGCAAGATAAATAAATAAACTTTATCTATAAGTTAATATATTTATCAACAATATAATATTACAAATAAGACCTACAGATATCTACTTGTAAAGTTGAATTAAAATGCCCAGCCCTATGGTATATTTCTCTACAGATGAATATAGATTCAACCGAACATCTCATCTGAACAATACATAAAATTATAAGGCATAGGCAAACTTCAAACTAGATCTCTACAGCATTAACATTACAACTAATGGATAAACCTTATAAAACCAGTCAACAATAATTATATGACATCTGTTCTGTGCATCATTCCATGAGCTTCTTTAATATGCCCTGTTCACCGCCTTGAGTCCTTCGGGAGAAGGGCGGTATAAAAATCCAATAAAACTAAACTAAACTAAACTAATCATCTTTTATTCTCTTTATCTGCTAAAGATGGAAATCATTAGAAGCTTAAACCTAAAAGACACATCAAGGGTCTTGTATCCTCGTCTCCTTCCTGGGTTGATTTGTGAATGCAAAGACAACAAAAATCACTAGATTTTGCTGAGAGCAATAAGAGCTCTCACTGTGTTGAAGTAGAAGCTTTCATTTGATAAAATATTGACACCGTTTTCTCAGATTACATCAGAAAATTTCCTAGGGGGCTGTTCTAATTATTGTTTTTAGAAACCATATCTACTTTCACTGCATTTTTTTCTGAATTTAGATGTTTGTAAACTGATCAGAAAACTTACCACAACTCTGTAATGTTTATCACTAATTTATATGAAAAACACAAATCATCTTGATCCAATCCATGAGGTACTGGTTATACTCAAGAAGCAGCTAAAGAATGTCCTGGTTTTCAAGACTTAAGGGAAAAGTCAGTGTAAAGCAGAATTATTTCTGTACATTAAAAGGTTGTTAATAGAGAAACACTTTAATTTCCACTCTTACTAGCAACCACAATAATGTGGTTATGCGTCTGCAGCTATGGAGACTAGGTGTAAAAAAAGTCAAATAAACAAAGGGGGTGGGGCTTGAGTTTCATGCTACTTCCCTCCTGTTTCGATCCCCCCTAGTAGCTACCAGTGTATAGAGAACTTCATGGACATTTAAAACAGACAGTATTATTATTTTGATTTTTACCATGAAGGAACTTTAAAAAATCTTTAAATATATTGATTGATGATTGATTGATTGATTGATTGATTGACTGATCAATCGATTATGTGCCATCAAATCATTTTAAATTCTAGTGACACCATAGATTTTCTCCATGGTGATCTATACCTAACTTATTCTTACAAAGTCTTCCAAAGATATGCTCAGCAGCATTCTAATTGGCGATGCAGCACCATTAGCAATATTGGAATTATGATCCGAGTCCAAGGTGGTATCTCAGAACTAAATATATTCATATTCAAGAATAGTTTTGTTTACTACTTCAGAAATGTATGTTTCTTCCCTTCCCTTCCCTTACTTCTCCATTTTATTAATACACAGTTCTGTACATTAAACAAAATCAATAGAATTATTTTTCTCTTGTAAAGCTGACAATATGAACGTCCACTATGTATAAAAGTAAAAATGGTGTTGAATACAGTAAGTTCAATTTTTTTTATTGAAAAGTGTCACTAGGTAAAACCGTTCTGAGTTTTAATCTAAAAGTACTAAAATAAGCTTTGAAATTCAGCAAAAGAGAGCTATGAATTCCAATCAGGTAGTCACCATAACAATAACAAAAAAATAAACATTTCCTTGAAGCATTTTTGTCACCATTTAGTCCCATTACTGTCAACAGTTGAGATGCACTGCTATTCATTAATGCTGTTGATATAGTCATGCAAAAATAAGGGGGGGGACCACTGCTGTAGAACTATCTCTGTTATTTATTTTAATTGCACTATACCAATGTTCTAACCTCCTCTTAATCATTGACATTATGTGAACTTTGAAAATCTGTACAGTTTAGAAACAGGATAAATAAGAGTGTATTTTCTCCCAATTTGTTGTTTTTACAACTTTAGACTACCTCTAAGGACTTTCAACTGAGAATATATAACATAGAAAATTAGTCCTACAGTTATGAAGTTATTCTTTTTCCAAAGAAAATGCATCAGAATAGCTCCATAGTTCATTCCAAACCATGAAATAGTTCATTGACACTCTTTCCTTCTCATAAACATATATTTGTGACTAGATACATACACCCAACACAGAGAGAGAGTAAGAGAGAAAGAGAAGTCATGTCCGACCCATCGCAACCCCATGGACAATGTTCCTCCAGGCCTTCTTGTCCTCTACCATCTTCTGGAGTCCCTTTAGGCTCACGCCTACTGCTTCAGTGACTCCATCCAGCCACCTCATTCTCTGTTGTCCCCTTCTTCTCTTGCCCTCAATCTTTCCCAGCATTAGGCTCTTCTCCAGTGAGTCCTTTCTTCTCATTAGGTGGCCAAAATATTTGAGTTTCAACTTCAGGGTCTTGCTTTCTAAAGAGCAGTCAGGGTTGATCTCTAGGACTGACCTGGCCTTGCTGTCCAAGGGACTCATAGGAGTCTTCTCCAGCACCATAGTTCAAAGGCTTCAATTCTTTGGCGCTCATCATTTCTTATGGTCCAACTTTCACAGCCATACATTGCAACTGGGAAGACCACGGCCTTGACTATACACACTTTTGTTGACAGGGTGATGTCTCTGCTTTTTAGTGTGCTGTCTAGATTTGCCATGGCTTTCCTCCCCAGGAGCAAGCGTCTTTTAATTTCTTGGCTACAGTCCCCATCTGCGGTGATCTTGGAGCCCAGGAAAATAAAATCTGTCACTACTTCCATT
This sequence comes from Vipera ursinii, assembly GCF_947247035.1. NCBI lineage: Eukaryota > Metazoa > Chordata > Lepidosauria > Squamata > Viperidae > Vipera > Vipera ursinii. The sequence continues at coordinate 195,775,325 of NC_139516.1, forward strand.
TCTTCCCCATCTATTTGCCAGGAATTGAGAGGGCCAGATGCCATGATCTTGGTTTTCTTAATGTCTAGTTTCAAAAAGAGAAGGTTCTTGATCTTTATTCAAGTTTCCCCTTTTTCCAATTATATCAATCAATTATATTTTTGATTGATTTATAAAAATGTTTTATAAGGCTGAAATATTATGCCTGCAAACCTAGAAGAAAATCCCACTGAATTCTTCTTCTTCTTCTTCTTCTTCTTCTTCTTCTTCTTCTTCTTCTTCTTCTTCTTCTTCTTCTTCTTCTTCTTCTTCTTCTTCTTCTTCTTCTTCTTCTTCTTCTTCTTCTTCTTCTTCTTCTTCTTCTTCTTCTTCTTCTTCCTTGCATAGAAAAACAGTTTGTCAAGGGAGGGTGTTGCTTTTGAATACAGTCAGTAGATGGCAGCACAGAGATTATTTTGTCCAGGATTGGGAGCCAAACACAAATACATTAACTGATTAACAAGTCCACAGCAATCCAATTCCTATAATATTTCTAGCAGCAAATATGCAACTTTGAGATGCATCACTGCTTATTTGTGTCCATGTTCACTGCTGAAAATTGGCAAAATACCATGCTGTAGGAGTCTGTCTGTAGTTGTATACATACAATCCATTATATTTTTGTTAAGTCCTTGCAACTTTTTTATCAGTGCCTGTATGAGAAATGATAAAACACAATACAAAGAGTATTTTAATGCAATTATCCATATAATTACTTTACAGTAATCTCTAAGGGCATGATTAACGCTAACTTGATGGCACAAATTCATTCATACAATACCATCAAGATTTTTTTTTTTATATAACATAACTTAGGCAGAGGCAGTCATATAAACTAAACACCAAGATGTTTGGTAACTGTACAAAAGTTCACACATCATGTCTACTGATGCAGTTATAACAACTCAGAAATTTTATATGCGTTGCACCCAGTTCAGACAACAATATATTTTCATACTAAAGAAAACCCAGAATTTATATTAGCATCTCCCCATCTAAAGGTAGCATTATCTAATTTTGTAACTGCTGTATCATTTTCTTTCTTTCTTTCTTTCTTTCTTTCTTTCTTTCTTTCTTTCTTTCTTTCTTTCTTCCTTCCTTCCTTCCTTCCTTCCTTCCTTCCTTCCTTCCTTTCTTTCTTTCTTTCTTTCTTTCTTTCTTTCTTTCTTTCTTTCTTTCTTTCTTTCTTTCTTCCTGTCCTGAAATCAGTGGTCTAGTAAATTGCACCATGCAGGAAACCCAACTACTGCAATAAATAATGTAATCTTATTTTAACTGCTAAATTTATTATCCTTGAATGTAAAGTACTGACCCATTTTTCATTTTCAAATAGTCATACTTTGATACTTCTATATGCAAAGACAAACCATTTACCCCTTCCTCCAAAAAAAGCCTTAATGTACTTTAACTGAATCCTATAACACACTTAATTTGGTTACTGAATTAATCTATTCTACCTCATTCACAAAGAAGCCAAGCAGAATTTTCAGTACATGGTATAATGGAAATGAAAAATCAAGGTTACAGCTAAAAAGGATTAGCATGTTGTACAGATTCAGCCATTGATTAGCAATAATCCAACATTTCAAAGAGAAAACTCAACTCTAGTTGGAAAGGTGGGGAGGAAGGGGGGAGAACAGAACTGAATTTCTATCTCATCTCAATTCTTCGATAAAATGACTAAACTAGTAGACCAGTGAAAATCAGTGGACATAGTATAGTTGGACTTCAGTAAGGCATTTGACAAGGTAGACCACAACCTACTCCTTGGTACACTAAGAAAAGGTGGGATAGACATTACAACCAGATGGATCTGTAACTGGCTAACAAACTGTACAAAATGAGTAGTCCTCAACTGCACTACATCCACATGGAGAGAAGTAAGCAGTGGGGTACCACAAGGTTCCATCTTAGGCCCTGCACCTTCAATATCTTCATCAATGACTTAGATGAGAGAATAGAAGGGGTAGAAGGAGTAGCCAACACTCCAGAAGACAAACACAGGATCCAAAAAGAACTTGATCAACTTGAACAATGGGCCCTATCGAAAACAATGACTTTCAATGTGGAGAAAAGCAAAGTCTTACATTTAGGCAGGAAAAACCAAAGGCACAAATCCAGATTGGGCGAGATCTGAATCAAAAACAGCAACTTTGAGAGGGACCTTGGAGTCCTAGTGGACAATCACTTGACTATGAGCCAGCAGTGTACAGCACAACCAAAAAAGCTAACAAAATCCTGGGTTGTATAAACAGAGGCATAGAATCAAGATCACAAGAAGTACTATTACCACTTTATAAAGCCCTAGTAAGACCACACCTGAAATACTGCAGCCAATTTTGGTCACCATACCACAAAAAATATGTTGAGAGTTTGGAAAAAATTCAAAGAAGAGCAACTAAGACGATCAGGGGCCTGGAGATTAAAACATATGAAGAATGGCTATGGGATTTGGGTCTGGCTAGTTTAAGGAAAAGAAGAAATAGGGGAGACATGATAGCAGTGTTCCAGTATCTGAGGGGCTGCCACAAGGCAGAGGGGGTCACTTTATTCACCAAAGCACCAGATGGAAGGATGAGAAACAATGGTTGGAAACTGACCAAAGAGAGAAGCAACCTGGAACTAAGGAGAAATTTCCTGACAGTGAGGTCAATCAACCAGTGGAACAGCTTACCCCCAGAAATTGTGTGTGCTCCATCACTGGAGATTTTTAAGAATAGACTGGACATCCACCTGTCTGAGATGATATACTTCTCTTGCTTGAGCAGGGGGCTGGACTAGAAGACCTCCAAGGTTCCTTCCAGCTCTATTCTATTCTATTTTATTTTGTGCCTGAAAAGCCTATGATCTACAGCTCAGCTACACTTTTTCTTGTTTTAACTACTAACAATTTTAATTGATCAAAGGCTGTCTCCAGTCAGACAGGACCCCTTACCATTCAGTATGGTTATCATTTACAGATATGAATATAGCCTGGGGCTTTGCAGTTAAATGAAATGTTAAATTGTATTCATGTGGATAATTTTGTGGGATTGAAAAAAAGGTCTATGTTGATTTCATGAAGGTGAATGAACAGATGACAACTTACAAGGAAAGAGCAAGTGTTATTAAAACTTGCTAAGGCTAGAATCCTGTAAACCTCACAGAAATTCAGTGTGAAAACATATTTGTTTTGTCCATACTGAGAAAGAAATGTCTGTTTCTAACAATGTTAACTGTGGTATTGCTTACATCTTGATGGCTTACATTTTGGAATACATCCAAGAACAAAAACATTGCTGTAGGCTTGTACTTAGCTGCTTCTTTTACTTGTATTCTCTGACATTGGACAATCTATCCTCTCCATTTCTGTGTGACACCATGCAAAGAAACTGTCAGCTCTTTCATAGAATAGAATACTACCCTCACCAAAATTTGTCCATCTTGGGGTCCATGGTTGATTGTGCTGATAGTAGGCAACATTACTTTAGAGATGGACAAATCTGATAGTTACTTTTCTCCAGATATAGAATTCTATTTATCTCATCTCATTTTATCTCATTAATTAACAGTCAGTTGTTGCATTTTTATATCCTATGACAATTATGCAAAAGTCAGTTGGGTGACTTTGGGCCAATCATCAGGATCCTGTGAGTTTTAGTCCTACCTTAGGCATACAAACTGGTTGGGTGATTTTGGACTGATCACCAGGAGACTATGAGTTCTAGTCCTGCCTTAAGCAGGAAAGCTGGCTGGGTGATTTTGATTTGGTCACTCTCTCTCAGTCCAATTGACCTCATAAGGTTGCTGTTGAGGAGAAGATAGAAAGGGGAAGAAGTATTAGGTATGTACAACCCCCTGAGTTAGTTATAAAGTAATAAAGGCAGGATAAAAATCAAATTAAAAAAATCCTACTTAGTCTAAATTTCTGAAGGTAATTGCATTTTACTTTGTACAGTAGACATGAATGAGGCAGAGTGGATTCCCCTTGACAAAAAAGTTTTCTGTTATGTACAAGGATTTGTTGAAGCAAATCACTCATTTGAATAGATGCATTAAAATGCTGCAATGTTTAAGGCTACCTGATTGATTTATGTCCTGCTGGGGACAGTACAAAATGGCCAAATGATGTGTGTGTGTGTGTGTGAGAGAGAGAGAGAGAGAGAGAGAGGGAGAGAGAGAGAAGAGAGAGAGAGAGAGAGAGAGAGGGAAAGAGAGAGAGAGAGAGAGAGAGAGAGAGAGAGAGAGAGAGAGAGAGAGAGAGAGAGAGAGAGAGAGAGAGAGAGAGAGAATCCTGGATTACTATGCAACCCTCTCTTGACTGGCTTGTTTCCTCTTTAGTTTCTCATGCTTCTGTTCAATATTATGCAAGCCAGAACTGGGCTTTTCTTCAGTTCTGGTGCCACCAGTGATGAGATGACCTGTTGATTTCGATCAACAGTTGGTGAGTTTTTCTTTCCGTGCAGAATTTCAGAGAAATTGTCCACACAATTTCTCTTTCCCAGAAATTTGAGGAGAATTTTGAAAGACGGTTATGGATTAGCTGTAATGTATTATGCTTCAGTGCAGCTTTCATCATTTTGATAAAATATTCAGATGCCTTCGACTTCTACATAATATATGACTGCATAGACCAGTGGTCCCCAACCTTTTTGGCACCAAGGACTGGTTTCATGGAGGACAATTTTTTTATGGACTGTGGGGGTGTGGGGGTGTGGATGGTTGCAGTTTTGCTCACTCATGAGCCAGTTCCTAACAGGCCCTGGTCTATGGCCCAGGATTGGAGACCCCTACATAGACAATATCTCTATTTGAAATCAAGTTCTATCCATTTTCAAAGACTATTTAAATGGCGTATTTAGAATAGATTTAGGCCTATCCATGCATTCACTATCTGAATGTTTCAGTTAGACTTCATTTCTATCCAAGTTTCTACACATCTGTGTAGTTGTAAGTGCATTAACATCTGTGTGAGTCAGAAATCTGTATTATCAGGGTCTCTCTGATGGAAAAACCCAAGCAGCTTCTCTTGTAGATGTCATCAGTGGAACATTGGCAGGTGCGGAGTGTAGTCATTTTTATTACACAAATGACAAATTATAAAAATCTGGAGTGCTTTAATTTGTTCAAAGACTGAACAGGGCTTATGAAAATATCAGATTTGTGAAGTGAGAGAGATGAGGAGGCCCCAATCTTAATGTTAGGGTGACTAAAAGTAAACCAGCATAAAAATTAAGAGTCTTTCAAGTGTGCAATCATTATCTGCTATATTTGTCCCTGTTGTTAAACACTGACTAGCATACAGTGAGAATGTTTTGGAAGCAAAGGGTTCCCACTGGTTACTCTTCACCCAATGAGAACCATCCACAGAAATCTTTATGCATGAGTGAAGCAATAAAAATCATAAAACAGCAGGGGTCGGAGAGAAACATAAACTTTATGCTCCTTTTATTACTCTAGTTTTGAGGCTTCAGTATAACATGCGGGAGGCTTCTTCCCACTCCCTTTCTTTATGAGTTGAGTTATCTTTAATGGTTCCAATATGGTGCCTTAGGAACTAGAGTCTCCTCCTTTATATAGAAAGGAAATTAAACTTCCTAAAAGCTTGGTTTCATTTTAACTGACATTAATTAATTAGGGTCTCACTGAAGTATGTCTAAGTTCGAAAAATCAGGTCCAAATCATTACATTGAATGAGAAAGGCCAAATTCTGGGCAATGACTAGGTTATTCCTTTAACGTAATAGCGTTAGCAATAGCAAAAGCACTTAGAGTTACATACCACTTCCTAGAGCTTTACAGCACTCTCTAAGTGGTTTACAGAATTAGCATATTGCCCCCAGCAATCTTGGTCCTCATTCTACCAACCTCAAAAGGATGGAAAGCTGAGTCAACCTTGATTTGGTCATGATCGAACTTTTGACAATGGGCAGACTCAGCCTCTAATACTGCATTCTAACCACTGTGCCACCATGGCTCTTAGTTTACTGTTGTAAATGAGTAGAATGTCCTAGTGGGGTGCTGAAGTATGAATGAGATTCAGGTTTTGATTTTCACTCAGTAATGAAGACTGCTGAGCAAATTTGGGTAATTACTGATCTTTAACCTAAGGATTATTCTGTGGATAGATCAGAAGCCATGTAATTCGCCACTGAATATGGAAGGTTTTCTTGTAGCTGTCATAGAAGAACATTTGCAGAAGGGAAGTGCACCATTTTTCTTACACAAATTACATAAATCCACAGTACTCCAATTTGTATAATGCCTGAGCTCATGGGGGGAAAAGAGAGAGAGGAGAAGGCTCTTGTTTTAATTTGAAAGAGACTAAGAGGAAAGCAGTGTAAAATTAAGAATCTTTCAACTGTGCAGTGATTACCAGCAATATCTTTTCCTGTTGTTAAACACTGACTGGTTTGAGGTGCTGAATTAATCTGGCACATGAAATTGAAAGCAGGGAAGCACTGCTAAAACATTTCTACTTGGCCCCATAATGACTAACGTTGCCTGCTTCGTTCCCTGCCACATTGACCAAATAGTAAATCTATAAAATAGATGACAACAATTTTAAATAAGTTGCCTAGCCTTCCAGAAGCATTTATGCCAGATATTTGCAAAATTCATTTGCATGAGGTGTAGATGGAAATCAAGCATACCTCAACCTGATAACTGGGGAAGGAAGTAATTTTGGAGCAAATAAATATACTCATATGTTGAAATTATTCTTCACTTTAGCTTCTATTCTGAACTCTCCATTAATAATGTGCATTTAGAGTTCATCATTAAAAACTAGGTGACTTGGCATGAAATTAGAACATTGGCTGTTTTACACCATGCTGTCTCTCTGGTCTGTGTATCACAGTCATTCTTTTTCCATGGAATGACCTGATTTATTGGGTACGTGAGAGACAAAGCATGTGTGTGTGTGTGTGTGTGTGTGTGGTGTGTGTGTGTCATTCCAGAAATGTTCTAGAAATAGTGCCAACTTATGAAAGGAAAAAAAGATTGTTCTGCATGTGGGTCTTTTTTTTTCATGCTTTTGTATGACCAGCAATATTTCCGTTTCAGGTTAAAAGGCAATTTGTCACCTTGCGTGCAGGATGATAAATGACAGCCCTGGTGTTCAGATTCAATAAATAGCCTTAGGGTTGACAGTTATGTCACTTTGGCTTACATTCACAGCAAGTTCTGACTTGAATAACATGTGTTAATATATTTGGTCACTTTACTTTGGTCAGGGACGCGGTGGCTCAGTGGGTTAGGACACTGAGCTTGTCGATCAGAAGGTCGGCAGTTTGGCGGGTCAAATCCCGAGTGCCGCGTAACAGAGTGAGCGCCTGTTACTCGTCCCAGCTTCTGCCCACCTAGCAGTTCGAAAGCACGTAAAAATGCAAGTAGAAAAATAGGGACCACTACGGTGGGAAGGTAACAGCGTTCCGTGCGCCTTTGGCGTCTAGTCATGCCAGCCACATGACCACAGACAAGCGCTGGCTCTTCAGCTATGAAACGGAGATGAGCACCGGCCCCTAGTCAGAAACGACTAGCACGCATGTGCGGGGGAACCTTTACCTTTTACCTTACTTTGGTCGCTATCAGGAAAATAAATGAACCAAAGCAATATGAAGTAATGTTTTAGGTAGAATTCCATTATTATGCTTACATCCTTTTTTCCCCCTTCCAAATTGAATGGGCTAAGAGAACATATAAGAAGACAAAACTTTTTCTTCCTCAACTTGTAACAGCATAATATTGGACTACAGTATATATCCCTTTTCCATCAGAGTTCTGTATAGGCAGTGGTGGGATTAAAATAATTTAACAACTGGTTCTGTTTGTCGTCATCACCGGCATGACACGCCTTGCATATTTGTCACCACCACAGTGTCATCACCAGTGCAACAAGCATTACATTGACATCATCACCAGTGTGCCATGCCTCATGGTGGCGCCAGCATCACCAATGCAATGCGCCTCGCAGAATTATGGTAACCATCACACCATTGTCCTTACTCTTTATTCTTCTTCTTGTTTCTCCACTGTGCAAATAAAGACAACTAACTACTAAGCTAGGAAAGAGTGGTGGATACAGGATGTCTTCCTTTCTTACACATTCTTACTAACTGAAGCGAAATTGATTTAATACTTTTGGCTATTTATTTTTCCAAAGTGAATGAAACTATGCGCAATGCCTGAGTGATTTTTCTGACAAGCACATGTTTTGTGCACTCTAGAAGCAATGAAAAATTAAGAGTTGAATCAATAAAATGTTCAATAAGTGTTAAGTAATGGTAATGGTTTTCAAGGCCCTACATGGCATGGGTCCGGAGTACCTCGGGGATCACCTGCTGCCGGTGTCAACTTCCCTCCGCCCTGTGCGTTCCCACAGAGAGGGCCTCCTCAGGGTGCCACTGGTCAGAGAATGCCGTCTGGTGGCCCCCAGGGGGAGGGCCTTCTCTGTGGCCGCCCCGGACTTATGGAATCAGTTGCCGGTTTGCTCCTTCCGACGCGATCTGAAGACCTATTTATTTGAACAAGCCGGCCTGGCCTGATGGGGGATGTGTTGGGGTTTTTTATTGTGGTTTTTTACATTATTATTTATTGTTTTAGCTCGGGCTTTGTATTTAATTCCTCTTTTAACTTTTGTACTTTGTATTTTATATGTGCCCTGTTCACCGCCCTGAGTCCTTCGGGAGAAGGGCGGTATACAAATATAATAAACTAAACTAAAACTAAACTAAGTGTTAAGTAAAATATTGGAATATAGGAACAATATTTATCTATATCCATCCAGATTTAGAAGAATACTGGCACACAGGACTAGGTATATTGGTGTTCTATGTCAGTCTTCAGATAGGGAATGATAGGTATTTTTTGCTGGTCTATGTCAGGTCAATCTCTTCTGGCAATTCAATATCAATGGCTAAATTACTGCTTGTGTGTGCTGTCAGTATTTATATGAGAGTATAACTGAGGAATAGGAAGAGAAGTCAAATGATAACCTGTCAATGCAAAGTGGCACATTTGGGGGATAGGATACTTCCACATTCAATAAAATCTTTTGTCAGAATCCATTTATATCATATTCATAAATGGAATGTTTCAAACATTATTCCATGGATTCTGCCATCTCCCAAAGAGAAGAGAATAGATGTGTATTGAACTGGCAATAGGCATTTCAAAGGAAAGGAGAAGCCTTTTGAACTGGGGAAACAAAAGGGGGGGCTAGCATCTGGTTTTTGTCACGGAAGACAGCAATAAACAGGAAGAGTCCTAAGTTCCTTTTTCCCACAAGATGGATGATACGAAGAACGGATGGGGGACTGACCAAATGGGGTTAAGGGGGGTTAAACCGGTAACTCTTTATAAGGGTTTACTTCGTGGAATAATATTAAGTCCTGTCTCGTTCCTACAACCAAGCATGTCATAGTAAAGATTCTTTTTGGAATAGAATTGACTCCAAGAATTTTGTCTTCCTAAGACGTGGTTTGGGGTGGGTCCTGACATCTTTATTCTTAGAACTGTATCTTGCTAAAACAGACAAAGAAACAATCATTATTGAAATATGACAACTTCTTATTGGTCCATTTACTTTTCTTTCTGTGAGGATGTTATTTTTAAATCAACAAACAATACTATAAGGTATTGTCTAAAGAAATCAAGAAGGAAGGGAGGGAGGAAGGAAGGAAGGAAGGAAGGAAGGAGGAAAGGAAGGAAGAAAGGAGGAAAGGAAGAAAGATGCAAAGAAATATTTATAGTAGTGCATATTTGAAAAAAAATACATGGTTGGGATGAATCAATATTATCGTGAAACCATAAGCACAAATATCCAAACAGCACAGTATGTGCTGTATGTGGCATAACTAATACTTTATTCACTGTATGTGGTATTACTGTTATTTTAAGTATAGTAATTGCTATTTGTATTTGATGGACTAAAGCAGCAATTGTTGGTAATAATTACTGACCATTTCTGACTACCTGACTACCACATTATGCTGAGTGGGGTAGATTTTAGGTTTGTTCACTGAATGATGTTGATATAGTACTTTGTGCAAAAAAGAAAGGGGGGAATATGGTGAGCATAAAATCTCTTCCTTAATAAAGTCTGCAGTTGCAAAAATAAGTAGCAACTTTTCCCATAATTCTTGGATATGATTTGATTTATTTGCAAAGCAAAGTGGAAATTCTACTATTTGAAATCACCACATGGATTATTCTGTCTGCTCTTAAGTGAACATACTGATATACAAACATTTACTTCCACAGGCTTCTACCACCTGGGATATCATTTTTGTTTTGCTAAAAGCATTGTTAAGCTTGTCTTCTGGAGCATCGCAAGAATGAATGTACAAAATGTACAAATATAAACACAGCAAGCCTCTCTGTTACTATTCAGTTTTTTAAAAAACAGAGGAAGATAAAGCATATATGGGAATCTATAAAGTTGGCTCGCCCCTTAAGGTCCAAAGAGCCAGATAACTTAATTGAGAAAAGAGAATAATTGCAATTAATAGAAGATAACAGCTAATTGCAGTAGAAAAACTCCCATCACCACCTACATCTTCATCAGGATGAAATGGATTAATTCCAAATCAGAATTCCTTGGAAGAAAAGGCTTTTCTCTGCCCTATTAATCCAATACAAAAAAATTTGGGGAAATGAAGCTTAAGCTTTGCATTATGCTTTCTGCTTTGGAAAAGTTTCTTTCTCCTTCTATTCATTCAACTTTAATCTCAGGATGCTTGAGAATGTTTTCTAAATTTCTCCTGATTATCTCCAGTTGGAAATTGAATGGAAGTGTGGAAATCCAGGGAGACCACAAAATGCTGGAGAGAGGATTTACACAGTGAAAAAGAGAACATTTACATGCAACTCTGAACTACCTTTTAGCAAAATCAGTGCATGAAAACACCCTCAGCAATGACAATTTCACCAATATTCTTTTTGGTGAAAAGAATTTGTAAGGCAATTTGCAAAGTTAAAATGAGGAACAGTAAGAAAAAAAAATAGAAAAAATCACAAGGAGAATTTTACAAAAAAATGTGATGATGGCTGTGATTGCATGATCAAAGCCCACTCCTAACTTTGCAATGAAACATATGTAAGAAAGCAATGGGAGCTTTGATTGTGTGGTTTTGAATTTGATTTTTTTAAACCTTCTTTCCCCTTTGTTAATGTCCCAGTCTGCATGGCATCAGTGAAAATTACTGAATAGGGAGAGGCCTTGTGAAGTGGAGGTGTTTTTTTTTAGATTAAGATTCCTACGTGAGGTTAAATCTTTTCTCTTCTTGCTCATTCTTTCATTAATTCATTCATTCATCCAATTTGTATGGATGCCCATCTCAATAAGTGACTCTGGTTGGCAAACAAGATTAAAAATAAAAACAATTACAATAATGCAAAACTTGACATTGTTTGTAAACCACACAAAGTTCCTTAAGTGAGAGCAGTGGCATAGAAATTTGATAAATATTTTGAATATAATATTCAAAATATGCAATACAATAAAATCCAAAATGCAATAGATGAATATTTAGGCAATTTGTATGGTCACCATCTCAACAAGTGATTCTGGGTGGCAAAGATTAAAAGGGAAAAAAAATAATTACAACATAAAAAATTAAAATGCCGTTCGTAAACCACCCAGAGTCACTTAAGTGGGATGGACAGTGTAGAAATTTGATCAATAAATAATAATAATAATAATAATAATAATAATAATAATAATAATAATAATAAGAAGAAGAAGAAGAAGAAGAAGAAGAAGAAGAAGAAGAAGAAGAAGAAGAAGAAGAAGAAGAAGAAGAAGAAGAAGAAGAAGAAGAAGAAGAAGAAGAAGAAGAAGTTGGAAGGGACCTTGGAGGTCATCTAGTCCAACCTCCTGCTCAGGCAGGAAACCTTATACCATTTCAGGCAAATGGTTGTCCAGTCTCTTCTTAAAAACCTCCAGTGTTGGAGCATTTAACATAGCAACCAAGCTTGTCTTCTAGAGCATTGCAAGTATGAATGTACAAAATAGACAAATATAAACACAGCAAGCCTCTTTGTTACTATTTCACCGTAATCAGTAACATAATAATAATTTAAAAACCCAATTACTTGCATACATTTGGTGCCCTGGATCCAGGTAGAAAATCAGGTTTTTAAGAACTTATAAAAAGCTAGCAGGTTCCAGACCATCTCCACAGGGAAAATGTTCCATTGGGCATCACTGTAGCAGAAGGCATGTCTTGTAGCTCCCACCAACTGGAGTTCCACTCCACCAGTGGACATACGGAATATAGGAATATCAAGTACAAGGGATACATACAAAAAAAATCTATTAATGAAAACCAGGTGACTGACTGTGAAAAGAAAGTGGTTGGGAGAGAAGGGGGGAAAAGGGGAGAATGCACCAACCAGGATCAGGGTACTGAGGTTCAGACAGAACACCTGACCAAGCTCATGTCCAAAGCTAAAGAATGAATTAAAATCTTGATGGCAATGCTTTAAGCAGTTTAAGGCTTCCATATATAAGAGCAACAAGAAAGAAATAGAAATGGGGTGGTCACTTAATCTGAGTCTGGTTATAGATTGGAAAACTGAAAACTAAGACTCAAGAGCCAGACTGACAGAGTGCCTGGCTGAGGAATTCTGGGAGTTGAAGTCCCCAAGTCATAAAAGGGCCAAGGTTGAAGACCCCTGATCCAAGCATTCCAGAACAATATCCCATTTACTATTATTTTTTTCTAATAAACTGAAAGAAGTTTTGGAAGAAATAGCATTCCCATGATCCTGTTAATCCTCTTCTTTGGAGCAAAAAAGAAAATGAAGGTTTCTATATTGCTTTTTTCACCTTCTCCTTTATGCACAGACCGACTTAAAGAATAGGAACTATCTTAGAAAAAGAAGTTTAGAGTGTGAGAGACAGCAGCAATGAAAGGCAGTTAGTTAGAGAAGACCAAACATTTTTCATGGGCATGAATTCAAATTCAAATGGTAACATCAAATAAAACCAGCTATTTTACCATGTCATCTGTCACCATCTGGTTTCCCTGCCCTAAATTCCTCTGCAAAAACAATTTGGGAGAGGAATATATCTATTTATGAGAGAATTTGTACACATGAATTATGATGTGATAAAAAGTGTCCCCTACAACCATTTCAGATGAAGAGACCGGAGATTGTTGTTTGGGATCTGGTTTTGTTTTGTTTTCATTCTTTTAAACTGATGTGTTTCTGGATTAGAGCTTTAGGCTATTTAATTACAATTCTGTTTTGTGAAAGTTGAATTGTTATTGGTTTAGTTTTGAAGATACGCCTGTGAATTCTGCTTAAAGGGTAGGGTATAATGCTGCTTAATTCTTAATCTGGTAACTCTGCCTAAAGGGTAGAGACTGCAAGGAAATACACAACCATTTTTAAATTGACATGACAAAGATATTTTGAGGGAAATCAATAGTTGTCTTTAAGTTTTTCTTTTTCTTCTTTCATTCTGCACTATTGCTTTTTCCTTCCTTCCTTCCTTTCTCTCTTTCTTTCGTCTTCTTTCTCTTTCTTTTCTTTCTTTCTTTCTTTCTTTCTTTCTTTCTTTCTTTCTTTCTTTCTTTCTTTCTTTCTTTCTTTCTTCTGCTTAGTTTCTATTGTTTTATGTGATATGAAAAACATTTATAGAAGAAGAACGAAGAACGAAGCTGAAGCCACCAGCCTGAGGATGACGGATGAGATTTCGTCGAAACGTTGCTCTTATACCTTCAATTCTACGTGGGGAAAAACTCGAATGACGAAAGATCTACATATATACATATACATATACATATACATATACATATACATATACATATACATATATACATATATATATATATATATATGTGTGTGTGTGTGTGTGTGTGTGTGTGTGTGTGTGTGTGTGTGTGTCTGAAGTTTGAGTCTATAGTCCTTAAAAGGATCAAGTCTGAAGTTCAGTACAATTGAATACAAACAAATGAAAAATTGCCTTCTAAACAAGATCTATTTTATGCCTGCTTAGAGACCTCTGTCACACAATTCTTCATGGATTTTACTGCCTTTTGGCAGAGACTCTTGTTTTACTCATTGATCCCTCGCACAGTCATTGTAAACACTGAAATGTTTCTTCAGCTGAGCAGGTTCAAAGTCATCCAAATCACCCAGGAGTGGAAAAGTTCTTCATAATGCCTCATTTGAGGTTAAAAATCTTTAAAATGTCATCTCTTTCAAAAGTTGAAGCTGAGGATAGGTATTAATGCCTACTGCTATTTTTTTTAAACAAAGAAACTCATGAAAGTTTAATGTTTCTCTGTGTTGGGTTGCTTCCCACTTTGTGAAAAGATGTGGGCATGAGGAGTTGGCAGTTGTATGGAGGGGGAAAATAATCACTAAGACAACAGATGCTGATCAAACCCAGGTTACAAATAAGTAAAAGAAAATAAAAACAAGTTAATGAATTAAGCAATGAATTCTTGAAGCCTCTCAGAGGTTCTACAGTCTGTATCATGTCCTCTAAACTAAAGAAATGGGACCCAGGAGTACAGTAGAGGCCAAGCCTTGTACCCAATTTAAGATGGGGAGGGAAAGAGATCAGCACAGTAATAAAATAGAGGTTTGCCAGCCTTCATTGCTAACTAGCAGTAGCAGAAAATCTTGAGAAATTTACAGCATTAAAGTTTACGGTAAAATGGTGATATGCACTATATTATATTATACATTGCAGAAGGAAAGATTTTTAAAAATGGAAAATGCAAAATAAAACAATGGCAGTGCTACTTGCATGGAGGAAAGACAAACAATATTATTTTAAAGTGATTAAGCAAAAACATCCTTTTTACTAATTTACCATACTACAGATGTCTTGGAGTTCCTAGAAATATATTCATATCAAAGTAGCCCATTTAATGAGACAATACAAATGGAGTAAGGGGTATCCTTAGATTGCCTTTTAGATATTGTTTGATTCCTTCCAAATTAAACTGAAATATTAAAATCTGCATTCAAAGAACAGATTTATTTTTAAACAACAGGCAAAGATCCTTATCTGAAATATTCCTTAGATTGTCTAGATTCCTCATTTAGACAGCAAAAAGAAAAGTTGAATGTTTTAAGTAAAGTTTTGTGCTTTAAAAACAATTTAGAAATCACGCTTTGCTTGTTCTTTGGTTCTTCTTGCTGTTGTGGAAAGCAGTGGACACAGCACCAAGTGCTCTTTATTTCCCAAACTGTTTCCTAGGATCAGTCTTCTGCTTGATCCAGTCTTCTTACTATACAGTAAATCCTCAATAAATAGTAACAACTTTTGCAGCTATAGTTTATAGCATATAGGGACTATATGAAAGTGATTAAGAAACAGTATGATTTTTTAAAATGCATTGGAAAATTCATTTTCAAAATGTTAAGAAAGGAATAAATTCCATCACTAATGATCAAATCCTGAGGTTTTAGGACAGCAGCATTCACATGAATCTTTTCATTGCATTATTGTCTGCACATCCTGATAAGGGAGTCTGTATAGTACTTAATCATCAAAATCCAAAAATCAATATCAGACTTCCAGTTTTGCGTCACAGCAAGATGGATGCAGGAAGGCAGGGTTTTGCCTTCTGCACCCAATTTTGCCCTGCTGGGTGCCCTAAAATCGGCCTAAAGTTGCCTCAAAGAGGCGATGGAGGGGTACCTCATTGATCATGGAGAAATGCCAGTCTTTCCATTCAAGCGGGTTAAAGACCCATTTATTTGAACAAGCTGGCCTGGCCTGATGGGGAGTTAACTTAGGGTTTTAATATTTGTATATTTTTACTGTTTTACTTGGGCAATAATTTAATTTTTTTCTTAACTTTTGTATTTTTGTATTTTTATTATATGCCCTGTTCACCGCCCTGAGTCCTTCGGGAGAAGGGCAGTATAAAAATTTAATAAACTAAACTAAACTAAACTAATCTGAGAAAAGCCCTCCAAACCGGCAGGGGAAAGAATGGCTACATTCCTAAGGCCAGCCATTAGCTGCTGACAACCAAAGAAGAAAAGCATCAATTAACACATTGTAAACAGCATGTTTGGAATTGGGTGAGATATTGATCCTTTCTTTACTATTTTACAACTGAATTTCCTGAGAAAGGCTCCCAAGAAACTAAAAACCAAATGTGAACAGAAGTGGCATTTTAATCTCTATGGGGGACAGAAATACACAATATTGAAGTGGAAGTAACATAAAGCTACGGTTTTGAAATCTGAAAACTGAGATAATTGTTAAGATTTTCTTTTTGGGGGGAAAATTGAAGAAATCAATCCTTTGTCTTAAGAGTGGAAAATGAATTTTGAATGACATCTAGTGGTGGATTGGAGTACAGTACTATAACTAGCTTCCTGGCTGCTTGGTGACTCCTAGCTTAATTTTTGGATTAAGGACAAAGGATCACTATAAAATATTGCTTTTGAGACTGGACCTGTATTCTGGAATCTATTGGATTATAAAGGCTACATATAAAGGCCAGAAAGCTAGAGGAAATTTTGTTCTACTCTTACTGAGACTGGTGATATTAGAGGATCTCCAGGAATGATACCTCAAGAAAAAACAAACACCTCTCAGAAGGGAATATACTCTACGCTACAACTAATTCACCAAACAATTGTTGCATACAAAGAGGACATAAGAAAAAACCATATTGAGATTAAACCTAATTTAGATAATATAAATGAGCAAATCTCCAAATTAAATCTACAACTAGAAAGTTCCCAGACAATAACTACAAAGTATGAACAACCAGAGATTGGAAGATGAACCAGGAGAAATTGACCTAGGGAAGGAAGAGATGAAAGAAGGGAAATATAAACTACTATACACCAATAAAATACTGCAAGACTTACCAATAACAATGAACATGCAAAAGACCCTTTACCTTTTAAGTCTGCAAGATGGACCTGATGACAAGGAAGATTTTGAGGA
The DNA here is from genome assembly GCF_947247035.1 of Vipera ursinii. NCBI lineage: Eukaryota > Metazoa > Chordata > Lepidosauria > Squamata > Viperidae > Vipera > Vipera ursinii. The sequence goes on from NC_139516.1 coordinate 195,792,257, forward strand.
ATGGAACATAGAGCTGTCAGGAGAAATGTTACTATTTGAGAGACAAATGATGAGGGGAGAAATTGAGAGAGAAGAAAGGTGGGAGTTGCTTAAGGAACATAAATGGGCAGAATTCCCCGCTCCCCCAAAAAATACCGTACCTAAATTGACTTCCTCATATAAAGCAATTTTCAAAAAATAGAAAGAAAATTCCTGGGTGATTTAATTGCTTTGGCTTTGAAAGCTATTTGGCAAAGAAAGAATCGAGAGTTAGATTTAAAAAATAGAAGATTTGACCTATTAGAGGGGGCATCATATATTTAAATACTTGTTTGAATATGATTGAAAGAATGGATGATCCTTAGATATAATTAGAATTTTATAATGAAAGATATGATTTAGAATTAAAATAGCATTTTTTTCTTCTTTTGATATGGGAAATATGAAAATAAGAGGAGGATTGGTATGAATAAAATTTTAGCTACATAAATGTAATTAATATTGAGAAAATCATAACTGACAAAGATACTTTAAATATTGATGGGAAATCAAACTTTAACAAAAGCATGAAACAGGATAGTGATTTATGAATTGATATTATTATTTGTACAATATTAGTAAAATATAATGAAAATGTTTATATCTAACTTTGTATACATCAATAGTACCAAGAATTGTAATTGTGTAATGAGGGGAAAATGGAAAAAAATATGGGAAGAAAGGAGGATCAGGGAAAATACACTAGATTGTGCAGCATTGAATAGATTTATATTGAAAATAATAATAATAATACGCTGACTCCAAACTGTAAGCATTTGACTTTGAACGTTCCTTTGTGAGTTACGATTGTCTGAGCCACGGCTGTGGCCTCATCAACCAGAAATTGCTAATATGCTTGCACTAAATCGAGCTTAGCAAAAATAGTTCCCCCTTGCAATGAAGCCAAAATATGGTCAAGCATGCTGGCTAAGGACCTTGTTCAATGTACATTTATAATCTGCGCAGATACGAACCTCCCTGTTAGACTTCCCACTTCCACCCATCAACAGGCTCTAAAACACCCTGTTCCAAAAGCTTATCAATTTATGAATTGATTTTGTGCTTTAGGGCAAAGGGAACAATAATAATAATAATAATAATAATAATAATAATAATAATAATAATAATAATAATAATAATAATAATAATAATAATAATAATAATAAGAAGAAGAAGAAGAAGAAGAAGAAGAAGAAGAAGAAGAAGAAGAAGAAGAAGAAGTAGTTGGAAGGGACCTTGGAGGTCATCTAGTCCAACCCCCTGCTCAGGCAGGAAACCCTATACCATTTCAGGCAAATGGCTGTCCAGACTCTTCTTAAAAACCTCCAGTGTTGGAGCATTCACCACTTCTGGAGGCAGGTTGTTCCACTGGTTAATGTTAAATAAGTGAACCCAGACATGTTATTTACTAAGCTCTAAAGATTGTAATTCTTAAAAATCAATAAAACTTTTAAAAAACATCAAAATCAAATCTTTATTATGGTCAAAGACCAGTAATAATGAGGATATGGTACGAACAGTTAAAAACATAAAAGATATATCAAATAAACAATTATATATGGGTATAGAAGAGCATGGCATACTAGTTCTGTAATTATACAGAGCACTCTAGAATAATGAATTGGGTGCTCATCAAAGCTGGTTTATGCCCCAGGTCATCATTTGATAGATTTTAAGAGCAGCTGCACAGAACTTGACAATATAATATCTTATGCAGGGCTAGTATCTGAAAGCAGCAGGGAAATGTAAGATTGTCTTGCGTGCCCTGGTAATCATGCAATAATGGAAAGATGAGTATAGTACAATTGTCTTGTAATACAGGCACTGGAGAAGCACTGTACATGTTCTGTTTTTCTACATGTCCAAAGTCATAGTGGCATTATGTAAGGACTGGTGCACCAGGAAAGTAAAACTCTTGATTCGCTTGAAGTTAATCAAAAGAACTTTTACTGAGTTCTGAAGTTAATCAAAGAACTTTTACTGAGAGATAGTGGTTGAAGAGAAGTCAGGTGGAATCTGAAGATCCAGCACAAAGCACAAAGCAATTCTTTCATTTTCCTCCAACCCAACCCCCCTAACAGGTCCACTGGCAGCCAATGTGATGCTGTAGGGATGTTATGAGAACGCTGAGGTGCTGAGTAGATGACAGGTCACTCTCGTAGCATGACGGTCTTGGAACTGGTCTGGAACTGGCTGAGAAGGAGTATGTTTCTTCTCTGAAGACAATCCCCTTTCCTAATTCCCAAGAAGTTACAGCAAAAGCGAAAACATGCAAAGAACGCCTGAAGCCTTCCTCCCCCTCCCCCTACAACAGAATGGCAGAACACCAGCATGGTGAACCTGACACATTATCTCTTTGTGTAGGGAATTTTTCTATATTGACTTTCAACAACAGATGATGGGAGCACATGACATTGTGCTGAAATAAGAGCTCTCCCTTGGTTAGCTACTTCAAGATTAGCTAATTACGCCAAAGGGAAGGGAGGCAGACTAGTTATTGGGTATCCTGGTAATAAAGGTTGGGGGCTTGACTAAGTCCAATTGCTACTCACTGTTTAACGAATAGGTATAAGACTTATATTAGCACATTCATGTTGATTGAAATTTCTCTTCTAGTTTGTAGTATTGAATAAAGCATGTAAGGCTACATATGTCATACAAAGAGAGTTCCAGTTGCAAAACAGGATATTATCTTTAGATCTTTTTTCTAAAAGCCATCTTTATCTCTCTCTCTCTATTTGTTGTTGGGAGATTTTAAGGAGTCAAAGGTTAAACCAACAAAACACTGCTGTTTCAATTAAACATTTTCCATTTTTAAATAAACATTGTTCAATATATCCTGTTCAATATACTCATCATCTCTCATCTTAATTTTTAAATAAGAATTAGTTTAATTTAAAGAAACAATTTCGGAAAGGTGTGTTGTGATGGTTTATCCTCAACCTTTTGTAATTCAGTCCAATGATTGTTAGTTTCTGTGAAATTCTTTTCTGAAGTTTTAGACACTTATGTCAAAGATTTATTCATCTCGGCAGAAATCAATGGATTCCTTTAATTTAATACAAACAAGCTTGACAAGTGGAGTGTGTCCTTTTATGCTAGATGCATCCATGCAAACTCAGCAGCTTATCTGGATAATTCCTTCCTGAACTTTCGTTTTCTTCTTGTTTTTTTTAACTCTCTTCAGTCATCAATATTTTTCAGAATCTCCTCTTTCTCCTTCTGTCTTCACTTTCTTCAGAACTTTTTTAGAATTCTCTTTCTCCAATTTTTCAGATTCTAATTCTCCAGAAACACACATATAATATAGCAGGGGTCTTCAAACTGCGCCTGGCTGAGAAATCCTGGGAGTTGAAGTGCACAAGTCATAAAAGGAACAAGTTTGAAGACCCCTGTAATATAGGCACAATACTCATTGAGTTACATATATAGCTTTTGATTTTCCTGCTCAGTAATCAAAATAAGTTTGAACAGAAAAAGGACAGTGCTACAAACAAAGTTTTCTTCTTCAACTTCTTTTAACATATACAGGATGCTTGCTCCTTGGGAGGAAAGCCATGGCAAATCTAGACAGCACACTAAAAAAGCAGAGATATCACCCTGTAAGCAAAAGTGCGTATAGTCAAGGCTATGGTCTTCCCAGTTGCAATGTATGGCAGTGAAAGTTGGACCATAAAAAAGGCTGACCACCAAAGAGTTGAGGCCTTTGAACTATGGTGCTGGAGAAGACTCCTGCGAGTCCCTTGGACTGCAAGGCGATCAAATCAGTCAGTCCTAGAGGAGATCAACCCTGACTGCTCTTTAGAAGGCCAGATCCTGAAGCTAAAACTCAAATACTTTGGCCACCTAATGAGAAGGAAGGACTCACTGGAGAAGAGCCTAATGCTGGGAAAGATTGAGGGCAAGAGAAGAAGGGGATGACAGAGAATGAGGTGGCTGGATGGAGTCACTGAAGCAGTAGGTGAACTCCAGAAGATGGTAGAGGACAGGAAGGCCTGGAGGAAAGTTGTCCATAGGGTTGCGATGGGTCAGACACGACTTTGCAGCTAACAACAACAACAGATACAGGAGCAATTTGTGATCTGTTCTTTCAGTACCTGAGCATATTTTTGATGGTGTAGTTGAACTTTTCTACCTAATTTAGCACTAATATAGTCAAGTTGATGTCCATTCACTCCACCTGGCATTATTTTTGTTGTTTAAAGGTGGTGCTACCAATGATTAAGCAGGAAAGAAGGAATAAACTTAGATATTTAAAGAAAGTAAGGACTGATGTACATTATTGCAAGCTGAATCCAAAATTCCTCTGACTAAATTATAATCCACATTTTTCCATATTTTTGCCACAACTATTACACCAATAATTTAACAGATATTATTTAAGACTAAATGTTTCCATATCAGTTCAGAAAAGATTTGGGGTACTCACACTAATTTTTATGTATGTGCACCTGCTTAAAACGTGGTCCATTTAATGGATGTCTTATTTTGTCATCTATGACAAATCTTCTAGAATTTGTCAGTAAACTGAACTGCTCTAGTTTTGCAACTCAGTCATTCAAGCATAAGTAAATAAAGCTAACTTAGCTGCATTCCCTTGCTCACAAATATTATAGTTGGAAATACATAATGAGGTGCCAGCCAAAAAGCCATGAGTGTGGCTATTCACAACGAAGCCTGTCTCTCAAAATTGCTCACAACGGTGCTTTCCATGTCACATCACGGTTAAGCATTGGAAAAATTATGCAGGCAGTTAGAGGTGTCCTTTACAAAAGTATTTGGAGTAGCAAACTTTAGTTGTTTAAGACTTTATTACAATGCTTGTGGGACTCACTGTGGCTGAACAATGAAACTGAAGTTCTTTTCTAAGTTTCATCTACACAAAGTTCATTTCAAAGTTTCATCTACATGACAAGTGCAAGGAAAAATCAGGATGGAATATCTCAATGTGACACCTCACTAGTCACATTGAATTCTCCAGATTGGCATCCCTCAGTGAGCACTGAGCTCTTAAAAGTGCTATAAAGAGCTTTGATAACCTTAACTACTCCTGGAGCAAATCCATATTAGTGAAGGAGGAAAATGCAATTTCCCCATTTCAAGATGTCAAATGTTTTCTTGAAGTCATCTAAAGTCACAAAGAAATAATAATCTGTTCTTTTGATGGCTCATGTAATTAAGTGGGGTACAGAACTGATACTCCAAGGATGAATGAATATTAAACTAATAATAATGTATAGTCTTATCCTTTTGTGTGGGCAGACTGTAGGCAAACAGCATCAGCAGGTGTTATACTAAGATATGTTAGCAGATGGGTGATTAATTCAATACAAATTTCAAGATTAAATATAAGTGTAGGATGCTGAGACACTTCTGAATTATGGAGTAGCTGAAGGAAGGTTCTCTTGAAAACTTTTAAAGCTTTGATTGTTTTAAGGTTATAATAACTTTGTTTCCCCTCCACACCCTTCTCACATAAGACATACTTCCAGGACTCCGTTTTTTTCCCATGTGCATAATTTTATAGGGCAAAATCATATGGATTGAACATGAAATTTTAATTACTTGAGATCTAGCAATTCCGCATCAGGGTATTGCCTTGGTTTTATTGAATTTATTTTTAGGAAATTTCATGCAAAATTGGCATTGTGTTACTTACCCAACTTCCATTTTTAATTTTCCCAGAAAGCAAATATGACTAAGGCATGACAATGTCTAAAGAACACCTAAGTTGTTTCAAGTGTCTTTGCCTAAAAGATGCAAAATACAGATGATATAGATATACTTCTCAGCAGGGCTTTTTTTCTCATAGAACGCTCAGAACGGAGTTCCGCACCTTTTTTGGATGGAACCTTGTAGCATACGCAAGGCGGGTTGTATGACGTGTGTGAGTTCCGGCACCTTTTTCTTTTACAAAAAAAGCACTCTTTCTCAGTGAGGAATGTGAAGCTTCAGCCTTCTGTAGAATGCAGATATGAAGATAAGATCTAATGTTTATCAGTATAAACATTTCCTTGTCTATAAATAAAGCTAAAATGGACAAGAAACATGCTCATGTAAACCTCATTCTGCAGTATACTTATGCAATCAACTTCCTTTGCAATCTTCCCATATTCAATTTTTTAAAGTGTACTTTTGGCTCAAATGCTTAGAGATTCCCCTATACTTAAGATGCCTACTTAACAGAATTTTTAATCAAGGAAGATTCTAAAGCCCTTTTAACAGATAGCTTTATATAATTTTGTTGTAGGAACTTCGCAAATGTGCAAATATCTAATATATAGTAGATTCTAATATATAGTGGGAAGCTGGAACACCAGGGTTACAAATTTGTTCAGATCCTTCTCTTTTGTGATTTGCTTTGTAAGAATAGAAATAGCAATAGCACTTAGACTTATATACTGTCCCACAGTGCTTTATAGCACTCTCTGGGTGGTTTAAAACAACAGCATATTGCCCCCAACAATCTGGCTCCTCATTTTACCAACCTCAGAAGGATGAAATGTTGAGTCAACCTTGAGCCCATCAGGATCGAACTCCAGATTGTGGGCAGAGTTAGTATGCAATACTACATTCTAATCACTGCACCATCAGGGATAATCTAGAATGTGTAGAACAGGACACCCCTGAACTACACACTTAGATATTTCTCAGGGATCTCTTTCACAACTTATTTCCTTCGATTTCTATGTAAAAAGTGAACAGCAACCTAGAACTAAGGAGAAACTTCCTGACAGTTAGAACAATTGACCAGTGGAGCAACCTGCCTCAAGAAGCTGTGAAAGCTCCAACACTGGAAGTTTTTAAGAAGAGACTGGACAGCCATTTGTCTGAAATGGTATAGGATTTCCTGCCTGAGCAGGGGGTTGGACTAGATGACATCCAAGGTCCCTCCCAACTTTATTATTATTATTATTATTATTATTATTATTATTATTATTATTATTATTATTATTATTATTATTATTATTGTGTGCATTTAGTTATTATCTGATACATATTAGATAGAAACGATCAACGGCTCAAATCTTGATGACTGAATGGACCAATCCAATTTTTCTCTAGTGATAATTTGTAATTTCTCCAAGACCTAGCCATCCTTTTTACTGTTCTCTCTCCACTCCACTTCTTCAGCCACTCACCCTTGATAATCATAGTTATTTATTCTAGGGCTATCAATCTTTCTTCAAATTTGATTTTGTTTAAACTATCTTTATATACTTCAAGAACTCCCCACCCACAAAGCAATTTTGTTTGTACTTTTTAGAAAACAAAAGGTGAGAAAGTTTGAGTGGGGACAAAAAGGTTCTGCTTGTTGCTGAGGAAACTAAGTTTTTGCTCCCTAATTTCCCACACTGTGCTGCATTTCATTGTGTTCCCTCATAGTACAGAAAGACCAGGAACATGGCCCGGTTGCCATGGAAACAGAATGATAGTTCAGTTCTCTCTATCGCTTTTCCATTTTAAGTCCTATTTAGGCATTATGAAGTCATGCAAATTCAACACATGAGTTCTGTGGATAAACTCCTTACCATCCTCTACCAGAAAATATATCTTTGATGTTCTAATGCATATCTGAATCTGGTAGGACTCAAGTGACCTCAAAACTATATATTGGACAGATGATTTTTTGGATTTCCTTAAAATTTCTAATTTTCTAAAACAAAAACTCTTAAGAATGTGAATAGTATCACTAGAGAACCAACTCCACAGTAGATATTTCCATACCATATCTTGGAACAAAATGTCAAGATTTGTCTGAGGTTATGAATTTTTGTAATGTTCATTTTCCATGGCTTGATTAACTTGACGAAAATAACCACTTCTTAGATATTTGTGAGAAAAGCACTAGGTTTGTATCCAGCATAATTTTTGATATGTATTGTATACCAGAAATCAAATTACTGATAACTGGTTCTTCAATGGAACAATTATTTTTATTTTTTAGGATTTTGGATCAGCTTTTTGAAGGATTTTTTTTTGGCTTGTATATGATATACAAGGAGGGCATTCTCTGTGGGTGCGCCCACCCTTTGGAACGAACTGCCGATGGAACTTCGGACTGCCCCCGACCTTTGCTCATTTCGCTGGGACTTAAAAACCTGGTTGTTGAATTGTCTGGCCTGGACTGAGGGATATTAAATTAAATTAAATTAAATTAAATAATTAAATTAAATTAAATTAAATTAAATTAAATTAAATTAAATTAAATTAAATTAAATTAAATTAATTTTAAATTTCAATTTTAATGTTATCTTAATTTTGTGGGCTTGTATTAATTTAATCTTATTTTATTCTCTCTTTTTGTATTGTTTTTAACTTGCCCTGTGAACCGCCCTGAGTCCTTCAGGAATAGGGCAGTATATAAATTCAATAAATAAATAAATAAATAAATAAATAAAAATAAATAAATAAATAAATATTCATTTATGCATCAATACATTTTTCATCTTTAATTTTCCTTAGCTTTTTAAAGAATAGTTTAAGGAGCTGAAGTGTTATATTTTTAAATGGTTAGCTTAAAAAATAAATGTAAAATCAGTAATTAATCTTTACCGTCCTAATAAGACATTGCAAATCTGATTCTAATTTTAGTTTCTTTTTTGAAAAAAAGGTAGCAAAAATGTATATTGACGAACTGGAAAAGTGTTTTTAAAAAAACACCACATCAACATCTATCAAAAGGGCTGAAACAATTCCTTATAATGAGAGAGCACAATAATGAAGGGTGGGTGGGAATTAGATTGTGCTAATTATTCTGAATGAATTTAAACTATTGATTCAATTCAGGAAATCAACACACTTTGTTTGAATGCTTCAAATCCATTGACAGGTCAAACTGATAATTATCTCCAAACTGATGTTTAATCATCTTTCAAATTGTACAATTAATTTGTCACCATCCAATTCTACAATTCATATCTGAATCCCAAACCTTATTTGTAAAATCAGTTTCATTCAGAGATCCAATTAAATTGCCTTTACAGCAAACCTCTAAATGAAATCTTTATAGAAGTCTTGTGCTCTTCTTTTAGGAAAGTGATGAGCAAAATGGGATTGGATATAATGTTACAGTATCATATAGTACATAGATAAAATATTCCGAGAATCCTGAACTATTCAGTGAACTTTTAATGTAGGAGATCTGGGACATATAAAAAAAGTTCCCCATTCAGCAGATGGTTAAATTTTGGAATTTACTACTGTCTTATGACAGATACTCAGGTAGAAACTTCAGAAAGACACTGGACAAAGTCAAGCTAAATAAGGCTACCAGTTTTTAACGTTTGAAAGAGGGTTTTTTTCTTTTTTAAGTCCAGAAGTTCCATCCACAATAATAATAATAATAATAATAATAATAATAATAATAATAATAATAATAATAATAATAATAATAATAAGAATAATAATAATAATAATAATAATAATAATAATAATAATAATAATAAGAAGAAGAAGAAGAAGAAGAAGAAGAAGAAGAAGAAGAAGAAGAAGAAGAAGAAGAAGAAGAAGAAGAAGATGGAAAGGACCTTGGAGGTCATCAACCCCCTGCTAAGGCAGGAAACCCTATACCATTTCAGACAAATGGCTGTCCAGTCTCTTCTTAAAAACCTCCAGTGTTGGAGCATTCACCACTTCTGGAGGCAGGTTGTTCCACTGGTTAATTGTTCTAACTGTCAGGAAGTTTCTCCTTAGTTCTAGGTTGCTTCTCTCCTTGACTAGTTTCCATCTGTTGCTTCTTGTCCTGCCTTCAGGTGCTTTGGAGAATAGCTTGACTCCCTCTTCTTTGTGGCAGCCCCTGAGATATTGGAACACTGCTATCATGTCACCCCTCGCCCTTCTCTTTGTTAAACTAGACATACCCAATTCCAGCAACCGTTCCCTATATGTTTATATTATGCAGGTCATAGTGATGCTATTTGTCTACAGTCATTTGGCCCTTGGCTAGACACATTTTAGTAAATGTGGCTTCTGCACAGTTGAAAATAAAAGAAGGAAGTTTCAGAGTTATTTTCTAAGGGGGAAAAAAATATGGCTACATTCAGTAATGGTAAAGCTGGGTAAATCTTTCCTAGCATATTGTCAATGTCTTCATTAATCAAGGACTTACTAGTGCTTTCATACGTTGCTAGTCCCTCATGTAACACCATTTTTCTGCATTCTGTTATATTGTTCAATGGTTAGTTAGATTTTTTTTTTATCCTCCTGTCTTTATTACTTTGTAAGTAGCCTAAAGAAGTCAACGGGCATAACGGGCATAAGTCTCCAAAGCCATTCCAGAGGGAACCATGGTTGATGGTATCAAAAGACACTGAGCAGTCAAGTAGAATAAGGACAGACACACCACCCCTAGCCGGCTCCAGCCTGAGATAATCAAAAAGTGTGACCAATGCCACCAATGGACTGTACCTTCCAGAATTTGTAGCTGGCATGGTTGAAATTTTGTAAAGCATAATACCAATATATGCAGAGACTATTAGGTTGGTGGGAGTTATGTTGGGCTAATAAAATACAATTATCTCACTTTGCAAATAAATATAATCTTTTTATAGAGAGAGATATTTTATTAGTTTTTAACTATAACAATCTCCAGTGCCTAGCGTACAGCGTGTTGTCTTGGTTTATATTTTAACAAGAAAAAAAGGACAATAATAATTAATTAACAATCAATAATAATTACATTTGGTAATTCCATAATTAACATATTAATTAATGATACATTTCTTTGATCTTCCCTTCTCCCATTTGTATTCTCCTTCTTCAACCTTAGCCAAAATATAATTCTTAATATTTTCAATATATAAATGATTAGAAATAAGCATTTTTATATTTATACAAATAATAATCTCTCTATATAACATTTTTTCAGCTTATATTATTCTCATAACCATCATCTCATTAGTTTAGCATACATCCTATTTTTATAATTTTTGTTCGCTTGAATTCCCTAATATTCAATCCAATTCTTATCAGTTGTAATTTCTTCATATTAGTCATCTAACTGCCCAAATATTCCCATTTAGGTACATCCTCCCAATATTTTATATCATGCATTATAAAAATACTATACTTTTTATCTATCTTATGATATCTAGATATAACATTCTTTTTAATCAGTTTATATTTCACTTATATATTAATAAAAGTTACATAAACCTACTATTTTAACATTTCATATATTATAAAACATACTATATTACTTAAATCTCTTATCCTTCTTGTTATAATGCCCCTTTGTGTTCAAAATTCTCTTTTCTTTTAGCCATATTCAAACAAATGTTTATTCACGTAATAGTCCATCTAGAAGGGTGAGTCAAAACTCTTGTATCTGTCTCTGATCTTCTTTTGCCAAGTAATTTTGCAAGTTGATGTAATCCGCTTACCCAGCAGTTCCTGTATTTTTACAAATGTTGTTGGGAATACAGATGAAGTAAGTAAGATAAATACTTTCTCTCTCAAACTTTAATGGTTCTCCTAATAATTCCATTTTTCTTGTTGTATCAGAACCTTGAAGATTTCTTCCTGTTTGTGTCAAATTGTAATTCTTTTCCTTTGTTGTTTCATCAATTTGATCATAGTCTTCTAATTTGTAATCTCTTGTCTGATTTATTTGTGCCTTTGTTATTTCCTGGGTGTTTTTTAATTGTAAATTTAGATTGGAAATATGCTTATTTAAATCATCAAAGTTGTTTTGCATTTCCTCGTGGTTTGAGTCTATTGTCATTTGGTTTTGTCCTAACATTACATATATTTCCTCCTGAAAAGTATTTATCTTGCCCTGAACTATTGCTTCTGGAGGCCCTTGATTTTCCAGGCTATGTCCTTCAGGAGAAAATATTGAATGTGGCACCTTGTCATTTTTTGATATGTATGTGATATACATGTTGTCTCCCCCCTTCAAATAATCTTTCATCAATGTTCAATAATTCAAAAGTCAATTTATCAGTCAGTTGAAAGTTGAAAGTCCAGTTCAGTAGGTTAAGTCACTTTAATCCTTCCTACAGATTCTCCTCTAAAAGATTATCCAAAAAGCCAAGGTTTTTCTTTTTCATAAACAGTTCTTAGATTTAAACAACAGTCCAGGTGTTGTTGTTTTTTTCTTTCAGACACTTTTTAATCTTATAGCTGGCCCTTCCTTAGTTCCCAGCTGTCTTCAAAGTTATTTGCAATTCAAAGGAACAACTTTTTCTTTGTTTGTAGAACTGTGTGGAGAGAGTTTCTTCCTTTAAATGGCATGGGTCCGGAATACCTCGGGGATCACCTGCTGCCGGCGTCAACTCCCCTCCGCCCTGTGCGTTCCCACAGAGAGGGCCTCCTCAGGGTGCCTCCGGTCAGAGAATGCCGGCTGGTGGCCCCCAGGGGGAGGGCCTTCTCTGTGGGTGCCCCGGCTTTGTGGAATCAGCTGCCGGTGGAGCTCCGGATGGCACTGGATCTCCGCTCCTTCCGGCGCGGGTTAAAGACCCACCTATTTGAACAAGCTGGCCTGGCCTGATGGGGAGTTAATTTGGGTTTTAAATATTTGTATATTTTATTGTTTTATCTTGGGCATTAATTTAATTCTATTTTAACTTTTGTAGTTTTGTATTTTTATCATATGCCCTGTTCACCGCCCTGAGTCCCTCGGGAGAAGGGCGGTATAAAAATTTAATAAAACTAAACTAAAACTAAATTAAATTTCTGGGAGTCTACCTCTGTGAAGATCTGACCTGGAAAGTTAATACAACCCAGGTGGCTAGAAAGGCCCAACAGAGGCTTCACTTTCTCAGGATCTTGCAGAAGAACAGGGTAGAACAATGGCTAATGACCCTCTTTTATCAGTCTACTATAGAGAGCGTCCTCTCATATGTTATTGTGGTTTGGTATGCTGGTCTGACAGCCGCGGATAGGAAAGTATTACAGAGGGTGGTGAGTACAGCACAAGACATTGTGGGCTGTCCCCTGACACCACTGGATGACATCACCAGGGCTCATTGCCTTGGAAGAGTGAGGAAAATTCTCAGGGATGACTCACACCCTGGAGGGTATCTCTTTACTCTCCTACCATTGGGTAGGAGATATAGGAGTATAGCCAGCCGCACCAACAGGCTGAAAAAAAGCTTTTATCCATGGGCTGTTAGGCTTTTGAATGGGAAATATTTTTTTATAAACTTTATGCAGAATTGACTTTTGAGGCCAGTGTGTGGTGCAATTAGTTCACATGGTGTAATAAGATGGAGGGTTTGTTGTCACTGTAAGTTGGGGGTGGGAGCACGAATGGAGGCTCAGCTAATCTCAGTGTATACATGGTTGTACTTTGACAATAAATGTTCATTCATTCATTCATTCTGTCATCCATGGAGCGGTTGCCATGGAGATGCCCTAGGCGCATGGGAAGGCTCATCATGGCCAGGTGGGCCTTGGCCGCACAGATGGCGGTTGCATTTTGCTGAGCTCTGTGAAGGGCTTTGGTGTTTTGGGGCAGCTTGGGGAGCCCAGCAGTGGCAATCGCTTTTGCAGTCTCCAAATGGGCCAAAGCGGAGAACAGCTGGTGCGTGCCATTTTTTCGGTGCGGAGGCCCCCCCCCGGAATGGTAGGAGTGGCTGAGAGAGCACAGCGGCCTGAAGATCGTCTGCGGCCTCAGAGCCGCAACTTATGGCACCTCGGATCCGTGGCTTCAGGTGGCCTGGCAATCGGCTATGTGACAGTGAGAGAGCCCGGGAGAACAGCAGCCTATAGAATGGCCGCGGCTGCAGTTTAGAGACACTTTTCATGGCATCCTGGTGCCGTGGCTTGGAGCGGCCTGGACAGCGGCCACTACCGCGGCCTTCGGGAGCCCAATTTTGGGATGGCCTGGAGTCCCACAGTCTGGACTATGATGGTGAGCGAACCTGCTGGCTGCCAGGTGGTTGGGCATAGACAGGGGCCTCTGGTGGAAATATATTAAGAAGCCCCTGGTATGTTTTTACCTGGTTGTTTTAAGGGGTTAGGGAGGGTGGTGGATAGTAGGGTTGGGTTGGAATTGGGGGGTGTTCCACCAACCGTTTGTCAGTCCGAGCCTGCTTAGCTATTGCTAAGCACATTGGTTTGTGCTTAAATTGTAAGCTGCCCTGAGTCTTCGAAGAAGGGCGGGATATAAATGGGATTAAAATAAATAAAAATAAATAGATGTGTCCCAGCGGGATGGGTTGGGGGCCTCTGGTTTTCCTAGCAGTGGGGTGGGGTTTCAAATCCCCATGACGATTGGGAATGGCAGCAGGCGGTTACACGGAGGGCCACATCAACATCTGAGAGTACGCCCCCACTGTCTCCAAGCGGTGGCGCGCTCGAACCCTCCAGTCAGGACCCGTTTATCCGGGAGTGAAGGGGATCAGGCCCCTGAGCTCAAGCTAGTGTACTTTAATGCCAGGTCCGTTGTGAATAAGGCTCCCCTCATTCAGGATCTGATCGAGGAGGAATGCGCGGACCTGGCATGCATTACAGAAACCTGGTTGGGCCCAGAGGGACTGACTGAACTTTGCCCTCCAGATTTCCATGTGCTTCACCCGCCTCGGGCTCAGGCCAGGGGCGGGGGGTTGGCGGTGCTTATACGGGAGACCTTATGTCCACAGGAGGCTACTGACATACAGATAGTCAGGTGTGAGTCACTCCTCCTGAGGTGTGGCCCTGGGGCTCAGATGGGCCTGTTGCTAATGTACCTGGTGCCCAGCTGCGTGGCAACGGCCCTGCCCAAGCTTCTCGATGCCCTCTCAGGGTTGGCGGTTGAGTTTCCCAGACTTATATTTCTGGGGGACTTTAACCTGGCTTCCCTGGGGGGGTCGTCAGAGTTGGCTCCGGAGTTCATGGACTCCATGACGGCCATGGACTAGACCCAAGTAATTCAGGGTCTGATTCATGGAGGGGGTCACACACTCAACCTTGTCTTGGACAGTGGTTTGATGATCTGGGAGGGGGTTTGCCAACTATTGTCCCCCTGTCTTTATCTCCTGTGGTTGGTCTTCTGCTTTGCCACCCCTCACCGCTAGGCTGCGGAGCTGACCAGGTGGTTCTGCCCCAGGCGCCTAATGGATCCGGAACAGTTCCAGATGGTGCTTGGGTCTATACCTATCTCCGTTACTCACAGACCAGCTGACGCCTTGGTGGATGCCTGGGAAAGGGCAGCCACTGAGGTACTCGACCGTGTTGTACCCTTGCGACCCCTGACCTGGCACAGATCCCATTGGTCTCCATGGTTTACTTTGGAGCTCCAGGAGATGAAGCACCGGAGACGGGATCTGGAGAGCTGTTGGAGATCCAGCCGGTCTGAATCTGATCGATTGCAGTTAAGAACCTCAATGAGGTCTTATCTCACCGCGATGGAGGTGGCAAAGTCTAACTACTTCGCTGCCCTCATCGCTTCCACAGATAATCGCCTGGCTGCCCTGTTTAGGGTCACTCTCTCCCTCCTTAATCAGGAGGTGAGGGAGAAGCCCTTGCTGGGGCGGACTAAGGAGTTTAGTCAGCATCTGACGGATAAAATCGCTCAGATCCAGGCCAGTCTGGACTCCGACTGGGCAGAGTTGGACAGGGGGGAGATGAGCAGTCTTGGAAATATTATCTGGGATGAAATTGATCCTGTGACTCCGAAAGAGGTGGACAGGATCATGGGGAGGCTGAGTTCCACCATGTGTTTGTTGGACCCATGCCCCTCCTGGCTAGTGTATGCAGCTCGGGAGGGGACACGAGGCTGGATCCATGCAGTAATAACTGCTTCTTTGAGGGAGGGTAGCTTCCCTGCTGCCTTGAAGGAGGCAGTGGTGAGGCCCTTCCTCAAGAAGCCTGTCCTGGATCCAGCTGTTTTGAACAACTATCATCCTGTCTCCAACCTTCGCTTCATGGCGAAGGTTGTTGAGAGCATGGTGGCACGTCAGCTCCCTCTGTTCCTTGAGGAAACTGACTACTTGGACCCGTACCAATTGGGCTTCAGGCCCGGGTACAGCATGGAAATGGCATTGGTCACGCTGGTGAATGATCTGTGGTGGGCTCAGGATAGGGGTTGTTCCTCTGTCCTAGTCCTATTAGACTTTCAGCGGCTTTCGATACCATCGACCATGGTATCTTGCTGCAGCGTCTCAGGGGTTTGGGAGTGGGGGGCCCTGTTTTACAGTGGTTCTCCTCCTACCTCCTGGGCTGCTCACAGTTGGTGTTGGCAGGAGGGCAGAGGTCGGCCCCGAGGCTTCTCGTTTGTGGAGTTCCTCAGGGGTCGGTCCTCTCCCCCCTCTTGTTCAACATCTATATGAAGCCACTGGAGATCATTTGTGATTTTGGGGTGGGGTATCATCAGTATGCTGATGATACCCAGCTTTTTCTCTCCACCCCGAACCAACCCAGTGATGCCCTCGACATGATGTCCCATTGCCTGGAGGCGGTCCGGGTCTGGATGTGGAGAAACAGGCTTTGACTTAATCCCGCCAAGACTGAGTGGCTGTGAATACCGGCATCTCGGATTAACCAGTCTATTCCATCGTTAACTATGGGGGGGTGAGGTGTTATCCCCTGTAGATAGGGCCTGCAACTTGGGCGTCCTCCTGGACTCACGGCTCAGTTTGGAAGATCATATAGGAGCCGTGGCCAGGGGGGCTTTTGCCCAGGTTCGCCTGGTGCGCCAGTTGCGGCCCTATCTGGACCAAGACGTCCTACATACAGTCACTCATGCACTTGTGACCTCCCGGATAGACTACTGCAATGCCCTCTACATGGCTGCATTGGCTTTCAGTTGCCCTCCAGGTGAGATTCAAGGTGCTGGTGATGACCTATAAAGCCCTAAATGGCATGGGTCTGGATTATCTTCGGGAGCACCTGCTGCCAGCATCAACTTCCCATTGTCCTGTGCGCTCCCACAGGGAGGGCCTCCTCAGGGTGCCACTGGTCAGGGAGCGCTGGCTGGCAGCCCCCAGGGGGAGAGCATTCTCTGTGGGCATGCCTGCCCTTTGGAATCAGCTGCCTGTGGAACTCCGGATGGTCCCCAACCTTCGCTCGGTTTGCCAGGACCTAAAAACTTGGTTATTCGAGCTTGCCGGCCAGGACTGAGGGTTTTGGGGTTAAGGTTTTAATGTTTAATTATTTTGGGGCTATTTAATTTTATTTTATTTTAACCTGTATATTGTTTTAATTTGCCCTGTAAACTGCCCTGAGTCCCTCGGGAAAAAGGTGGTATATAAATTGAAATAAATAAATAAATAAATTTCTGAGTCCTTATTGTTAGTGTTCTATTCTCTGAGTCTCCACTAGATGTCAGCAGTTATTTCTTTTTCAGTTTTTCTTTAAATCAAAAAGTTATTTTTGTTATATATTTTTATAATTCCATAAAAAATAGGATATAATCTTGCCAGTTTTTTTAGTTCCTAAATTTTTCCAGGCTGAAGTATTTGAAATCAAATTTTAATATATTTCTTCCCTCCTTTAATATTAATTTTCTGCTCCCATCTGTAAGGGAATGGGGATATTGTCCCCTCCCTTCACTTCTGGAGGTTTTCTTGCTTTGGGGATCTTTTCAAGGTTTTAGATAGTAGATAGAAGAAAGAAGATCAGTACTCTCACCAATTCCAAACATGCTGTTCACCAGTGTTTAGGTTTGTGCTCTGGGACTTGGCTGCAAGCAGCTTGGGTTAGACACTGATCTCATGCTAGCCTTTCTCTTGTCAGGTTTGGAGGACTTCCCCCAGATCAAACGAAGTGATTGCTGTCACTTTGTGATCAATGGGGTGCCCCTCCTTCATGGTCACCTCTCTGGGGCAACTTCGGACCCATCTAGGGTTCCCCAAGCAGGAAGAAACTAGCCATGGGGAGCAGACGTACTGCAGGTGCAAAACCGGAAGTCCAAATAAATATAATCTTATGCATGACTCTAGAGCAGCTTTTTTTTTTTACTTGACAACTTTAAGAGGTGTGGATTCTATGCTGGCTGAGGAATTCTGGGATTTGAAGTCCATACATTTTTAAGTTACAAGATTGAAACTGCTGTAGACTGGATGTGTCTGCACACCTTGTATATATAGATTTATAGTATACTATATAATATTTAGGAAGGAAAGCATTGAATGGGTGGTGCAAGCATTCTGGTGCTCCTTTATCTCTTGATAGCACCCTATCTTTCTGGACTGCCTAAAGGGAATAGGATTGTGAGACAAAGTGGTGTGGTGGCTTTCCTCCTTTCTGTGTGATAGATTCTAGCTGGTGTGGTTGATTCTAGCTGGTGTTGAATTTTAAAGAGGGAGGTATGAAGGTTTTTGTTGTTGCTGTAAATAAGATCAGGAGTCACTTCTTTATATGTTTTTATTTTTCTTGTTTCTATTTGTACTTTTGCTCTTACACTTTTTCTCACTTTCTCATTTCCTTTTTTTTTCTTTAATTACACTGCTTGTTATATATGTGTTTGTTTTGTATCTGGGAAAGTATTTTAATAAAAATTATTATTTTTATTAAAGGAATTTGGTCGTGCTAGACCATAGACATAGTATTATATTGAAGGAAGCCCAGCAGTCTTCTAATCCAATCCCTGCTCAGGGCAAGAGACCTTATAACATCCTGGACAAATACCTATCCAGTCTGTTCTTGAAAACTTCCAGTGATGGAGAACACATAAATCTGGGAGGCAAGCTATTCCACCGATTAATTGTTCTCACTGTAAGAAAATTTCTCCTTAGTTCTAGGTTGTATCTCTTTTCAATATACTTTCACCCATTACTTCTTAGGTGCTTTGGAGAATAAGTTGACCCCCTCTTCTCTGTGACAAGTGGACCCTTAAGACCTGGAAGACAGTTATCATGTCCCCCCAATCCTTCTCTTTGGTAGACATACCTAGCTCCTTCAATTGATCATCATATGATTCATCCTCCAGACCCTTCATCATCTTTGTTGCTCTTCTTTGCACACTTTCCAGGGTCTCGGTGTCTTTGCGTGTGTGTGTGTCATGGCAACCAGAACTAAGAATGATAATAATATTAATAAGTTGGAAGGGACCTTGGAGGTCATCTAGTCCAACCCCCTACTAAGGCAGGAAACCCTATACCATTTCAGACAAATGGCTATCCAGTCTCTTCTTAAAAACTTCCAGTGTTGGAGCATTCACCACTTCTGGAGGCAGGTTGTTCCACTGGTTAATTGTTCTAACTGTCAGGAATGTACTCAGTACTGTACTCAGTATTCCAAGTCTGGCCTCACTAGTGCAGCATAAAGTGGTATTATCACTTCTTGTGATCTTGATGCTATACCTTCGTTGATGCAACCCAGGATTGCATTGGGAATTCATAGGGAAGTGATACTGTAAGAGAGTCGATTGGTTTGAACTATTGAGACACTAAACATAATTCCAATTGTTCTGATTTGCATACTGTGGATTGTGACCAGAAATCTGCATCATCTTGCAAATTATAGGGCAAGAGCAGATTAGAATTAACTAAACATTATTCTTATTTAAGCACCATTAATATATTTATTGAACAGTGTGAGTTACAAAGAACATCAATAAATGGTTGGCTCCCGCCTCTCCGGAGAAAGGATGGCAGTGGCAAACCAAGTCAGGGCTCGTGGGGCCCACGCCTTCCTCCTGGGCCAGATTTAGCGTGACCGTCTGTGGAAAGCCACTCCAGAAATATCTTGAAATTCCAGAACTTTTTTTCTTATAAATCACACTGGGTCTACAAAAGAGCTTGTATAAATGAGCAAGACATCACAACAGAACCCAGCTGCAGAAACTAATGAAGTAAATGTCATCTATATTCAGACACACACAAGTGGGTTGCAACAAGTTCCTCAGTTGGTGCCTATTAGTCCCGGAGGTGGGGGCAAAGCTACACCTTCTAGTAAGCAGAGCAAAAAGAATTTCATTGTTGTTAGAAATAGTGATGAATACTGCCAGCACAGGGAACATAATAGCATGGTGGTGAAAAAGAGTAGCTTGAAAAGTAAGCATAATGTCCAGGAGACCCTCCAGAGTGTAAATCAACTAAAAGAAAATGTTGAAAGCATTGCCTAGTTCTTACCTGCGCTCATAACTACAAGGTCAAATACTTCCATTTTCTCACCTAGTAATTTCATCAGCATCTCATTTTTTTTTTGCCTTTGGCAGCTGACATTATTTTTCTCAGTACCATCCTGAACATTTTCACCACATGAACAAAATGCCAAAGCGAGTAACCCCTAACACAACTTTTACATGGGTCATCTTATTTTGTCCTGAGGATACATGTTTTATTTCCCACATACCTGTTTATTCCAATGATCTGTTGGCAGGAGGAAAAGAATGTGACACCTTGTTGTTTTTTTTAGCATGAATATTGTAACTGATGGCAAAAAGAGAAAAAAGTGGATTAATGATATAAACAGGATGTAAATTCAACCTTGTTAAATTTTTACATTCATTTGGTGAACATTTATTTGAACATGAGATGTATCCCAACTTTTCTATCTGGTGAAATGATTTTTTTTTGTTTTGAAATAAAGATGAAAACCATGCCATCTTGTCATGTTGTATCTGTCAAAGAATGCTTTTGGGGGTTATCTATATGTTTTATTATCATGTGCTATCTGGCTCACAAACACACACAAACATAATTATGGTTTAGTGAGTTTATTAATAATCCCCTGCAACTGCCTTCACCAAAAACCCAGAACTGTCCCAATTAAGTCCAGCCACAAGCAAACCAATGCTAGTCCACAGAGCAATGGCCAATGAGTACACAAGATACTTGAAAGTTTCCCAATCAAAATAAAACCACCAGGCAAAATTAAATCCACAGGACAAGAGGGTTCACGAGGCAAGAAAAGTCCATAATTCACAAGGCCTGATCCAAGTCAAGGCACGGTGTCAGTCCAAAGAAGGCAAGAATCACAACGACCAGAAAACACACAGCTAGGACATGAACACATTGCTTCCAACATCACTTCCCTCTCTCTGCTGTGATAAACATCTAGCTTCTGGTGCAGCCCATCAAGAAGGGTGAAGCTTTCTCCTCATGGGTAATCTGGCTGATCTACTCTGCTCCTGCCTTTTCTCTGCCCTGCGTGTTCTTGGATCAGGGGCATCAGGCATTTTCCTCATCACTGACTGGCTCCAGCTGCATTCTTTCTCCACCTGAAGCCTCTGGGTTGTCCTGCTGCAGGAGTATTTGAGCCAAACATTGATATCTTAATCAATTTTTTTTTTTTACTATTCCTCTGCTGACTAAGGAATTTTGGGAGTTGAAATCCGCTCATCTTCAACTTGCCAAGATTGAAAAACTGTAGTCTGTATAGATAGACTGAATTTTTATTCACATGGTTGACTTGTCATATATCATATTAATCTCCCTATCATTTTTTTATTTATTTTGGCATTATTCATTTTTGTATTATCCAACTCAAAAAAATAATTCTGTTAGTAGGGAAGATAGGAAGCATTATAATCCTATTTAAAAAACAACAACAACAATAATGTGAACAACTTTATTAACTTCCCCAGTTATTGCAAGTTCTTGAAGAAGAAGAAAAATCCTCAACTGAATTCAATGCAAAAAATAAAATAAAATGCTAATGTCCATAGGTCCCACTTCTATTTCTTGAACATCAAGTGTGCATTTATTTGGTCATTTCCATCCAAAAACTGATGAAATTCTGTAAAGATTTAGCTGCAAAGATGACAATGTTATACTTGCTAGCAATCATGTTGAAGGGATAGAATGCTAGAAATTTTGCAACCTGCTGCTTTTTTCTTAGAGCTGTAACCATAGTTGGCTGTTGCTGCAGTGGTTGATGTGGAGGATGATGCTGTATATACAAGGAAACATGGAGCTATTTCTTGCAGGGTGCAGTGCCCCCACCTGAAGGGACTTCAATCAGTTATGGTTCCCCAAAGTCCTTAGGTAAATGAGATTAATAGTTACATGCATGTAAAACATCTATTCTGAAATTCATTCTATTGTGTACAATGATATTTAGTCTACGTTGTTGTTATTATTATTATTATTATTATTATTATTATTATTATTATTATTATTATTATTATTATTATTATTTTTAGTAGTAGTAGTAGTAGTAGTAGCAGCTGCAGCAGCAGCAGCAGCAGCAGCAGCAGCAGTAGTAGTAGTAGTAGTAGTAGTAGTAGTAGTATTTTCTGTTCAATGATGTCTGATTCTTAGAGACTGCCTGGACAGATCTCTGAAGTTTTTTGGGCAAGTTTTTTCAAAAGTGACTTGCCATCCATCCATCCATTTTTTTTGTTAAATTTATATGCCACCCATCATGCTCTTTCCTACGTCTGAGTGAGTGACTGATTGGGGTCACCCAGCTGGCTTTGTGCCTAAGGAAGGACTAGAACTGTCGGCCTCCTGTTTTCTAGAGCAGTGGTTCCCAACCTTTGCAGCTTGGTGGCCTGGCTGGGTGTGGAGAGAATGGACTGGTGCACATGTGGCCTGGTTCCAAATAGATCACAGCCCAGGGGTTGGGAACCCTTGTTCTAGAGCTTAACCACTACACCAGACTGGCTGTCTTTATAGGTTCACAATATATATTTAAATGTAAATGCCATGAGTTAATTGAATTTTATGAATAGTTTTTATGATTTTTTTAGAAAATGGAGGGATAATCCAGAACAGCATGATATCACTATAGGCATCACATTTGACTTATAAACTTCCCAATTACTTGATAGTATAGAATGCAGAAATGTATTTTTTTCCCTTCCTAGTGTTTTCCCATAAGAGCAGGATCCACTTTGGGAGGATCAACTGAGCGGTTGTGACTGGAATTGACTAACTATCTTGTCACCCAAGCCTCACATTATGGGCTGAGAGAGTGACAGGCCTAAAGTCACCCAGCCAGCTTTAATGGCTAAGGCAACGTTAGAACTCACAGTATCCTAGTTGCTAGCCTGGTGCTTCAACCATTAGACCAGCTGGCTCTCTATGATTGAGAAATATACTAGACTAAATTGATGTATATTACTTATCTCTTTCCAGTTTTTTTAATCTCATGGAAGAGTTATTTTCTAAATATCAAAATTAAAATTGGAGATATTGCTACTGCTGAAATGCATTAAGGATAAGTGATTTTTTTTTTCATTTTCAAGACATACACACACAAAAAAGCCATTACATGAAATGGAGGAAATGATATTTGTCATGCCGATGTACCCTTTACCAAATCTCTGCTACAATACTTCGCACTGTAGGATGCTGTATTTCTGTGTAATTTTACAGCATTGGCCTCTGAAAAGAAATGCTTGCTATTTCTCTATTTGCGTTAGGTTTCACTGCTCTTTTTAAAAAAAAATATCCTGAAAACATGTTAGCACATCCCCATCTAACTTCTGAAATTTTCCCTCCCCCTCCTTTTATTTGAAGTGTTATTGTTGATTGCAAGAGATGCTTTGAATTTCATTTGCTGCTTTTTCTCTTTTCCAAGGAAACACTTTTCTGTCCTGCTAACTTCAAAGTACAAGCCATTGGAAGTGTCTAGAAATGTACTGGTGCTGCTGGTAGTAATGCTTCTGTCAATGGAACTGGGATATTAGAGGCTGTTCAAAGAATGCCTGGCTTACTTGCCCTTTGAAACAAGCTCTGGGCTAGGAAAGAATCATATCCATTCTCCTATTAAGGACACAGCCTAGACGTACAGGTATTTTCCACACAGCACGGTGTCTTTTTTTATCTTATTTTCATCAAAGACATTCCATTACAAAGGCAAGAGAAAAGAAAACTCTCTCTTTTGCTCAGCTAAAGGTAGCCCTGAGCAAAAATCCAGCTCTTCATCTCCATGCGTAGATCTAAGAGGTATGACTGCACAGTGGACTTTTGCTTGTGAATTTGATTTTGTGTTGGGATCTAAAGCAGACCATTAGCAAAGAAACACTGGTGTCTCTTGAGGATCTGTTTCTGGGAAACAGACTGGATTCACCAGGGATGCTTAGGCATAGAGTCTTGATTTCGTGGGGCTTAACTTTTTTTTTTAACTCTGCCCCATAGAAATGTTTGTATCCAACTTCTCTCTTAACATCTCAAACCTATCTCAAATAGCTACTTTTGAAAACAGAACATTTGGAGAACGTTAGCAAATAGGGCCATGTTTATATTTGGGCTGAATCAATTTTGGGGGAGTGGTCCAAAATATTTTCATGGTTTGCAGGAGGGATTATGCACTTTTTTCTTTCATGGGGCACACTTTCTTCGACAATAGAAGATAATATTTATAGCTCATTCTTGTTCTCTGAGCTTTGTTGTTTTCTTGCAGAAGTTTCATTGCCAAACTAGGTAACATTATCAGTGCATCATTGCTTAGTTTGGTAATGAAACATCTGCAAGAAAACAACCAAAGACCGCACTTTCTTCAACCTTTAAGGCAGAGGTCACCATCCTTTTGGACACCAGGGGTCAGTTATGTGGAAAGAGGTTTTTCTGCGGACCAGAGGGATTGTGGTCTTGTGTGCTGCCTGCATCCTGCGGATGGGGATTTGCTTGTTTATGCAGCCCGGTTGCTGTTATGTGGCGGCCCGGTACCGGTCCATGGACTGGGGGTTTGGGACCCCTGCTTTAAGGGTTCCTGGGGCTGCTGCTGTACTCCTAGTTAACATCACCAGAGCAAAGACCCTGGGAATGTTTTACATTCCCCCCTGCAATTTTAGGAATGGGAATGCAAAGTAAAAGCAATCAGTGGGGATATGGCATTTAAAACTCCCAACTAAATAAATAGCTAGCCTTGAGGATAAGTGATGGACTTAATGTACTGTATATTGCAGTTTTTAAGGATTCTGCACAAGAGTACAAATAGGTGAGAAATCCATTCACTATTGTCCTGAAAGTATCCCACATTAAATCTGTAATGGAATTGTTCCATCTTTAATTTCTAACATGTAATGATGGAGGTAGTGGTGTTTTTAATGAAAAGCTCAACATACAATAGCCTTGACATTTTATAAGCCATATTCATGCACAAATGTCTTCCTCATCTCTTTCTTTTATTTCAGTTTTTAGCTTACCTCTTCCCACTTTAACAAGAGATGAAAGGTTGAGGGAATTCTGCTTAGTTATTCCACTAGCCTTCTGGAAAATAAATATATTTATTTTGCTGGTTGAATAAACCTCCATGATGCTTTTGTCTATAAAGGGTGCAGTTCCTTCAATTCCTTTGGAGACATCAAATAAAGTTTGAGCTTAGATAGTTTAGCCCCTAGCAATATTTCTATGGAGGACTTTGTTGGACGGTAGGGTGGGAGCTCATGCGATCTCTTCTCACTGAACACATCCCTTAAGTCCTTATATTCTTTGGAGATTTGGAAGGGAGACTTCCCCTGTTCATTCACTGCTGCCCCCACCTCACTCCTTGGTTTCACTTTTCCCTGCTTGTTGTCTGGGCCCTCCAAAGGGCCAGTCTACCAGATTTTCAACAGTCCCCTCCTCTAGTTCACATAATTCCACTTCCTGAGCCAGTCCAGCCCTAAAACCAGGGGTCTTTCCAATCAGAAAGATTATGGCCAACTCTGGGGGCAACTTCAAATTCTCTCAACATAGTCACCTCTTCAAGGAGTTACTCCCTATCCTTCTAGCATAAAACCTTGGAAAATAATCACTAGTGGATGGTGATGTAATACTTAGAGCTTTAAGGCTCTTTGGAGTTAATAACCATGTTCAGTTACTATGTGACACCTAACTTAGTGTATTTTCTACTACCAGAAGTGGTCATGTCCAAATTTATATAATTTACATACCATTTACATGCAATTTATATACCAAATGTTGTTTTGGTATGTAAATGGTATGTAGACTTGTAGACTAGACTATTGAGAGTTAGGGAAATAATTTGGGATGCTAAGTTTCATTTTGGAAATGAAATCTAGCTCCTTTCTGTACTGGTCCTTTAGCACTGACTGATTCCAACTAATTTCCATAGTGCCAACATCCATTGGTTAAATTCTCTTCATATGGCTTTTCACCGGGATCACTCTTGGCTTTAGGACTTGATATGCTAAAGTGAGCATTAAAGATAGACTTAATGATTTGGAACATTAAATTGATCTATCTTCTTCCCAGGCTACTTTCAATCTGGATAGAATGAATTGCTCATTTAAACCAACTAAATCTCTTTATAACTTAACGTCTACATAGAAAAAAAGTAAGGGTTTCCTGCCACAGTGCTATATGGAAAATTCAGTAAAATTTCTATATACCGAGAAATTCCTGAGCAGCTGAATCAAAGGATCACATACTCTTAACCTTAATTAGAGATATTTGACATATTCTCTAATTTCCCACTTTCATCTTATTCTGATTACTTTGAAACATCACTTGCTTTCTTCTTACTTTTCATTCTAGACGCCAACACATATAAAAGCAGCTAAAGAAGCAGTCATTTGAAAGTTAAAGGAAATATAACACTTAAGCTCCTGACATGTTAATGTCTTGATCAGAGTTTCTTTTATGCTTTTATAAGATTATAGTTTTGCATGCTATGTATATTTATGTTATTATACTTATGATGACAGTTGGGGGCAAGGTTTTTTGGGCTTTTTTTTTTGCTTTATTACCAAAATAAATAAAAAAATGATCAAATAGTTTGGGCAAAGAGATTAGATACTGTACAGAATATTAGCTTTCCATTCCATCATCTCAGTGGGAAAACTAAATCTTTTTTCTCATCCCAATCTTGGGATTACCAAGATACTTTCAATGTTGCAAGAAAAGTTATGAATAATTTAATGATATTAATAAAGTGTATTGAAAAAGTTATAAATAATTGAATGATATTTAATAACTTACAAGAAATACTTACTTTTGCACCTGACTAATTTGAATGGAAGTAGAAATGTAATCTTTTATTTGAGAAGTATGAACTTGTAGGCTTAACTAAACCAATTAAATGTCTAGTTATTATATTTGCATAACCCAAGCTTGGTTTGTTTTGACCAAGGTCAAGTTTTTTGGGGGGATGTATGTACATGTTAATATTATTTTGTTTCATTAATTTGTGGTTGAGTGTAATATGTAAACTTACAATGAGGCTTAATTCCATAACCAATATGTTGACTTTAATCTAAAACATTTTTAGCCTTACTTGATACAGTACTGATAATTGGCCTATCACAACTAGTGACCCAGTCTCAGGGTTTCTGGGTTTACCTGCAAACATTTTAATCAGTAAGGTAAAAATACATTAGAAATTTGTGGAATCCTTGGTATTGTCTTGGTGGAACTTGGTGGAGCAGTAGGCTAATGCCTCCTTAAGTAACACCAGCTGCCTGCAATTAGTGTAGGTTTGCATCCCACCAGGCTCAAGGTTGACTCAGCCTTCCATCCTTCCAAGGTAGGTAAAATGAGGACCTAGATTGTTGGGGGCAATTAAGCTGACTTTGTAATAATGCCGCTTGGGGGGTGTATGAAAACCCTAATAAGCAGGCATATACATAGAATGAAGGCTACTGCTAAGCTTGTAAGCCGCCCTGAGTCTTCGGAGAAGGGCGGGATATAAATGGAATTAAAATAAAAAAAATAAAAAAATAAAATTGTCCAATCTTAATTCTTGGAATCATGCAATTGGAACCAAGCTCTGTGAGCACCAAGGACTTCACAGTTCAACCTTGAGCTAAGTATATTTTTCTCTATCAGAACATTAGACATTTTATATGAAGACTATGCTTTGGTGAAGTCACTGGAAGATTTTCTGAATGAAAATGGAAAATATTGTCCTGTTTTTCCTAGAATACCATTATAGAGTGCTCAAAGTGTATTAAGCAAATGACATGCATTTTATATAAGATTTGGGGGTATTACATCAGTTAAAGAAAACACAGCTATGCAATCACATCCTTTTACTTGTATTTTTCCTTGGATTAGATGCAATTTAGATAAAGATGGTTCAACTAAACACCACACAATCTGAAAGAATTAAAATGTCGACTTCATTGTTCTGTCTCTTCTTCCCTTTTTAGAATATAGCACTCCTAGAGCATTACTAAAAGAACACATGCACCCTTTTTGTTAAATCCTCCTAAAATGAACTCTAATATCAGAGTGAAAGGTTATGTTTTCCCTCAAAATTTCACAGGAACTTTACAGAATTCCACTATGATTAGCGACAAAACTGTAAGTTAAGGAGAAGTGGGTGGAGGGGCACAGTAGCTAAGTCCTTGCTGATTGGACCCTCTTTGCTTTTAAACTGCCAGAGGCTGCTGGGAAAAGCTACAAAACTGTAAGTTAAGGAGAAGTGGGTGGAGGGGCACAGTAGCTAAGTCCTTGCTGATTGGACCCTCTTTGCTTTTAAACATCATAGTTGCTTTGTACTTCATACTGCTACTCTCAGTATGGCCATTTGTAGTGTTGGTGAGCCAGAGCATGAAGCTGAAAACTCACACCAAGCCTCATAACTACTTCATATAATACTTAACACATCTGGCAGAGAAAGATTTAACCAACTCTTCTGCTGACTCTCTCTCTGGCTCTGACAGCTGCACAGAAGAGGGTGATGGAAACTGGCAGCACAAAATGCTCAGAGTGCCAATTAAAAAAATAAATAAATCCTAACATGATCCCTAAATTAAGAAGCAGGATTTAGAGCATTACTAAATCTGGGCATGCTGCTAAATCTATCTGAAAACTGAAAGTCTTGATAGACTTGATATTACACATTTGCCAGTATCATGTTTTCTTTTTAAAAAAGAGGGCAAATACCATTCTCCTGATAATTTTTATGTGATGGGTATTTTAATGGGAATGTGGCCATTCTAAATTCATGGTTAAGAAAATACATAATAATGAGATAGAGAATTTTTTAAGCAGAGACACCACTGGGCATTATAAGCCAGCATGCCAGCTTTTTATTTATATTTCATTCTTCACCTAAACTCCCCCCCAACCCCCCAGTGGCTTCCAGATGACTAGCAAGAAAGAACCCAAGTCTTCACACTTCCCATTTAAACTAGATAGAAGGAGAATTAAAAACCAATTAATATTCACCTTTGTATTCTTTCCTATTGTCCACATTGTAGATTCATACTGGCCTATTTCTACATCCATTTAGAAATCTACCAAGCAAAAAGATGGATGAAAATTCATTTGCATACATTTATTCCATATTTCTAATAAACATAATTCACTTTTTGGGAGGGGGTAGAGGAAGGATATACCTTTCTTTCAATGTAATTTTTTGTGCATAATTTCTATGTACATATTTTTGTATGCCTTTTTTCAATAAACTAATGTCAAGTTTTATTTTTAGGTACTCTGAACATTGCCCTGCAGGACACCATGTGCAATTCCACCAGTTGAATCAGAAGCTGTGAATTCTGTATCACCTGCAGCAAACTATTATGACACCTGTAAGATGCCACCTGGGTGTCTTTGGGCCAGTCATTCTGTCTCAGTCCTAGAAGGGGATAATGGCAAATCACTTCTGAAAATGCTGCCAGAAAATCTGCAGGGACTTTAAAAAAAATCAGAAAAGGAACTCAATTTCTTTGTTGTTTCTATTGGCTGTTCCCTTGGAAACAAGAAGGTGGAATATATGCATGTGTGTGTGTGTGGGCACATGCTATGGACTTTCAGGAAGTTTTATCTTATTTCTCAGGAAATTTCACCTATCTCATTTCTCCCTATCCAAAGCACACATTTTCCTTGGGATTCTTTTGCCCACAGTCCTCCCATTAATTCCCTGCAGACGATTAATGCAGGGGAAAGGAGGAAGGAAAGAAAAGAAGAGGATGACCAGTCACCTCCTGGATGGACTCAGTTGCATTAGCAATGTGTGCACCTATAGAAGATTGAAAGACCAGGTTAGATTGTCATGAAGGAAATATATGTGATGGCTAAGATCACTGATGGCACATACTGATCATGTCTATGTGAAGGGGTTCTGAAAAAATCAAGATGATGGCTACAACCTTGCAATCAAAGCCTCACCTTTTTTCTTACACATGTCATAACTGAAGTATGTAAAAATGGATGCGACTTTAATTGTGCAGTAACCACCTTGCCTTTTTTGTATCTGGTTGCCCATGAATGTCTCTGTTTCTCCTATCAATTTTCTAAGCAATCTTGTGCTTCCCTCTTCTCTTTTTGGGAAGGGATAGGAAAGTCACATTTGTTAGTTCTCATTGATCTCTCTCCTGATTGCCCCAGCAATAAAACCAACTTTCTCAACAAAGTTTCCTTAGCCAAGCCACCAACTCTGTGAGTAGCAGTGCTGACAAGACCGGGGACAGGGTTTTCTCATCAGATTATTCAGAGTGCTACTGTATTAACTCTAAATTTCTCAATTTCTGGTCCTTGGAATCCTTTAGCATAAAATGCCTCCTTGGTTGTTGCCAACTATAGGCTCAGTCGATACGCTAACATGCTCTCATGGCTGCAACTATCCATTTAAAATAGGTTGCTACTAAAAGTGGATTGATTATATCCAGAACAAATATGGGACTAAAAAGTTTCACTTAGCATTTGAATAAGTTTTTTTTTATGTGATATTAGTATTGCTTGTAGTCATTTCATATGAGCTAGAGTGCGATAGACTTAATAGTTTATTGTTGTTAGCATATGGTTGTTTATTATTGCTTCTTGCTTTTATACCTTGTATTTAGCTCTGGGAAGTCGGGGAGGGGGGAGGGGGAAGGGGGGGAGGGTTAGGGAGGGCTAGGAAGGGGTGGGCGGAGGGAGGGGGGAGGGATTGTTAAAGATAAAATGTACTGTAAAACTTTTCAATAAAAAAAATAGGTTGCTACTGTATAGAGAAAATTGTCAGCGTCTCCAATAATTTTAAAAGATCCATGGTACTAAGCTATTTAGTGTTAGTCAATACAGTGAATTTAGATTATGGGAAGTCTTCAATGGTCCTTATTGTGACTCAATGTAATCTGGATCCTCAGGAGGGATGGGCTGCATTCCATAGGGCAGTGGTTTTCAACCTGTGGTCCAAGGACCCCTGGGGGGGGCTGCAATGATATCACAGGGGGTCCACAAAGGCTTGAAGAAATGTTATGGTTTAAATCTTAAATCTTGGGGTTCATGGTCATGGTCCGTAGCCACAAAAGGTATTTAAAGAGGGTCTCTGGTGAAGAAAAGATTGAGAACCTCTGCCAAAGATCTATAAAGCAATGAAACTTAGATAGTTTGGTTGGGAGTTCTCAGAGTATATCTATAGTGATGCAAATAGTTGCTTTAGTTTGATCGGGAACAGGTCAGGTCAGAAACATTAAAGGACATTGCTCAGAAGTAACTCTGTATATCTTTGTTGGTTGCTGGGGCCTGATATCATTGGGTTTTTGATAGTGTCATTTGTTTTATTATGGATCACAAGGAACTTTTTCCGAGCTTTTCTTCAGAAATGTTCTCATGGCTGGCCCATTCCACCAAAGGGGAAAAAAAACAGTGATGGTTTTGTCCCATTTAGGTGTCACTCATACAGAGCTACTAAAATCTATTAACTCAAACAGTACCACCAGTTGCCTCCCCCAGTTCACCCCCCCCTTTTTTTTCCTTTTTTCTTTTTCCTACTTCATTTCAACCAGCTACTACGTTGTGACAGACAGCATTTTGTCTTTCTCCTGATCCCCATGATGCTGGACAGCAATCAGGGTTTCTTAATGGCAGGCCTGCCATCTGGCTGCTATTAATTCATCTTGCAAATCTCTTTATCTTCCACAGAGCTGCCTCAGGCCTCTCGGCTACCTTTCTGAGAGCTTTGAGAGGCATCCAATCTATTGTGCAGAAAGCTTCTGGTCCTCCTGTGAATCCTGCAAACTCACCACAGATTCATGCAGTACACTTCACAATTATCTGCAAACAATTGATCCACTTGTTTTACGTTGTAATGCTCAGTGACTGCCTGGCAAAGCATGGACCATTTTTTTCTTCTTTTCATAGCTGAAGGCACCCCTTATTGGTTAGGTATTTATTTGCTCTATGCCAGAATCTTGCCCAAACTTTGTCTTGGTGCCTGATTTATATGGAGATTTGCTTAACCCCTTTAACCATAAATATTATGTGCATGTTCCCTTGAATCAGAACTGATTTCCTTCAGTTTTCTTGGCAAGATTTTAGAAGTAGTTTGCCAATCTTAGGGCTGAGAGAGTGATTGGCCCAGGGTCATTTAGCTAGATTTATGCTGGAGGAGCTAGAACTCATAACCTCCCAATTTCTTCCTGGTGCCTTGACCATTGCACTAAACTGGCTGTGATTATAAACATAATTCCCTCTTTAAGTAGTTGGAATGTCTAATGTTGGATCCTCTGACTATGTCAATTCTCTACAGTTAGGGTCAGAAAGGACTCCTAGTATATTCTCTCCATGAAATATTAGTATCATTTTATAAAATATATCATTTTTTACCTGGAATTAAGGAGAAAGTTCATGACAATGAGGACAATTAACCAGTGGAATAGCTTGCCCCCAGAAATCGTGGGTGCTCCATTGGCATAAGCCAATTCAAGACAAAATAATTTGAAATACCTTGCAGCAAAACTGATAGCTAACAATAGCAGATTGATAGAATTAGAACCAGCAACCTCTCACCCAAAAATCCAACACAGAACATAGCCATCAGCCACAGCCCCAGGGAAGCAGGACATAACCTTTAGGACATAATAGGATTAACCCACCACCTTTAGAATACCAAAAGGGCACACTGAACCTCAGGTCAAAGTTCATACCACAGGAACAGGAACAACTCCAAACACAAAAGCCCAAGAAAGGATAAAAACCCACCATTCCCAGCTTCATGTAGTCAGCCACCCAAGAAAC
Source organism: Vipera ursinii (assembly GCF_947247035.1). Taxonomy (NCBI): domain Eukaryota; kingdom Metazoa; phylum Chordata; class Lepidosauria; order Squamata; family Viperidae; genus Vipera; species Vipera ursinii. The sequence goes on from NC_139516.1 coordinate 195,824,986, forward strand.
ACATGCTGTGTTTCTGGCAAACCAATAAACTGGACCTCCTTTCCTAAAGCAGTCTCCATTTTCATATTCATGGCTTGGACTGGACCCTGATGAAGATTTTTCTTTCAACACTCTTTTAAAACCTATAAAAAGGTAAAGGTTCCCCCACACATGCATGCTAGTCGTTTCCAACTCTAGGGGCCGGTGCTCATCTTCGTTTCAAAGCCGAAGAGCCAGTGCTTGTCCGAGGACGTCTCCGTGGTCATGTGGCCAGCATGAATAGATGCCAAAGGCACACGGAACGCTGTTACCTTCCCACTGTAGTAGTCCCTATTTTTCTACTTGCATTTTTTATGGCCTTTCAAACTGCTAGGTTGGCAGAAGCTGGGACAAGTAACAGGCGCTCATTCTGTTACGTGGCACTCAGGATTTGACCTGCCAAACTGCCGACCTTCTGATCAACAAGCATCCTAACCCACTGAGCCACCATGTCCCATGCGCCTTTGGCATCTAGTCATACCAGCCACATGACCACGGAGATGTCCTCGGACAAGCACTGGCTCTTCGGCTTTCAAACGGAGATGAGCAGCGGCCCCTAGAGTTGGAAACGACTAGCATGCATGTGTGGTGGAACCTTTACCTTTAAAACCTATATTTCCACATTTATACAAGCAAGCATTCCTTTTGAACTCTAAAAGTAGTCAAACTGAGCTTTAGAATTTCCCAAAAATTGAGCCAGAATGTCATTCTGCATGATAGTTCTCATACATTTTTGTACTTTACAGCAAGACTTGCCCAGAACAACTTTAGCACTTTTCTCACACTCTAGGCTTGGTTCACATGAAAGCTATCAAGAATCTTATTCAGATTCTTCATTCTGATTCTTTTTCACGTACTATTTAGACTGAAATCTTTTAGAACAAATCCTTCTGCTCAGAGTGGATCTGTAATGTTCCATCTTCCATGTATGCACTTATTCAATCTTTTTGTGTGCTTGTTTGTGTGTGCCTTTGAGAAACCCATGCAGATTTCTTGGCAGCATTTTCAGAACTGTTTTGCCCTTTCCTTTTTCCTAGGGTTGGGACAGAGCGACTGGCCCAAAATCATCCGCCTGAGTTTGTCCCTAAGGTTGGACTAGAAGACACAATATCCTGATTTCTAGCCTGGTGACTTAATCATTAGGCCAAACTGCCTTTCGATTCACACAAAGTCACAGCATAAGATTACATGTCTTTATATCATGGTTTTATTTAATGATTAACATTATTTACCATTGACAGGAGAGCAAACCTAATATACTGACACAGGTTCTTTATTTAATGAGGTTATATATGGTTAACATATTCTGATTCTGACACCTACAAATATAGATTAGCAGCACAATTTTCTCATGAAAGTCAATGTATTTTAATATATTCCTGCATGACAAGTTTTTGTCTCCAGTCATGCAAAATTCGTTACTAAAACAATTTTCTAATTTTGTCAGCTCTTCTTCTCTACTCTGGTTAATCATCTGCAAAGTCAGGCATCTAATTTATTTTACTGGCCTTTCCTGGCCTCACTACCCCATTTCCACTTTTGCCTCCTGAGGTAACTAAGCTAATTGTTCTAGTTTTGACAGGAAACTACCAAAGTGTATCTACTTTCCATAAGTTGGAAGGCTACTTTCAGAATAGAAAAAGATACAAAGATGGGTTTATCACAGTACCTGAAATCATTCCAAAACATGTTTTATAATTGTCCATCCTGAGAGATTCCAGTGAGCTCTGTGTGAGAGAATCAATCTTTCTTTCTTTCTTTCTTTCTTTCTTTCTTTCTTTCTTTCTTTCCTTCTTTCTTTCTTTCTTTCTTTCTTTCTTTCTTTCTTTCTTTCTTTCTTTCTTTCTTTTTCTTTCTTTCTTTCTTTCTTTCTTTCTTTCTTTCTTTCTTTCTTTCTTTCTTTCTTTCTCTTTCTTTCTCTCTTTCTTTCTTTCTTTCTTTCTTTCTTTCTTTCTTTCTTTCTTTCTTTCTTCCTTCCTTCCTTCCCTCCCTCCCTCCCCCCTCTCTCTCTGTCTAATTTTTAGGCTTAGTACAGTTAATACAGTACAAGAATGGATATTTCAAACACACACACACACACACACACACACACACCTTGGTGCTCCCTAAACTTGGTTGCTTTCTTATAGATGTTTCATTACCCAATAGGCAATGAACCAGTAGGTAACTAGGAAACATCAACCGTATTCATGAGTGTGGGGTCTGCCAGTATTGGTGACCTCAACACCTTGTCCTTGATAGGAAAAAAAAATTCTACCCAAATTTTTCAAGATTTGGGAACTGTAATTTGCTTTTTCATAATCATAGGTTATTCCATTAACACTTGAAATGAATTAATTCACTATAAGTGGATAGACTGATATTTTTAAGCCTGTTATTCAGAGCTTGGGTGGGTAAAAAGAGGAGCAAGAAACTTTGGGAAGGCAATTTTCCATTTCAGTCACTATGGAAAAAATCCCCCAAATGTGTGAAATTATCCCAGTAAAATTCAGTGGCAAATGACATGATAAATATTCTTTTTTGTTATGTTTGACCAATTGATATAAAGCAGCAAAGCATAAAGTAGACAATAGAGCAATAATAGATATTCTGATGTTAGTTCATTAAGCTTGCTAAATTTCACAGCCTATAAAGCAAAATTTTGCAATGTTTGCAAAATTTTTGCAATGAATTCATTCCTGTTAGATAATAACATAATTCACATAAAATGCATCTGAGTGCCTTTCAAATGTTGTTATTCAAACAGCTATCTGACAAAAGTAGATATCTTTCTAAAACAAATGAATCAAAATGGCCTTTGGTTCCAATGATTCTGGTAGCATATAGGAATCATTCCTCTTTCCATTATCTTAGCAATACCATTCAGAAAAATTAAATGTTCCTTTTGGTCAAATCAAACTGGAGTTCCATGTTTTCAAAGGACAATCCAATAAGTCACAGGGTTGTCTAGTTTAAATATAAATATAGGGCAAGTCATAGGTAGAATGAACCTGTAGTTCTCTGATTTCAGACCTTTTGAAGTAGCCGAAGGACCACTCAGGATGACAGGCTAATTAACTAGAGGTTTATTTAGAGCAAAGGCAAAAACAGAATAACTCGTCCGGCTTTTATAGCCGGCAGCTGTCAGTGAGGACCAATCAGGGACGTCCCTTTTGGCGCCGCGTCTAACCGAACCAATCCGCGCCATCTTCTCTTGACAGCTCTTGTTTCCGCATGGCTCGGAGTTTTGACAGCCGCGAGCTGTCAGTGGCTGCGCCTGCACCGTGCGGGGAACTTTGACAGCTGTCAAAGTTCCCGCGTGTTCTCCTGTCAGATTTGTTTTCCCCTCACAGTAATAACGGAATAACTGTTTAACTTATTGTTAATGTTGTTTACATATATAATACACCCCTTACCCCTCCCCTGGAGCGTTTCCTCCCCCTTGTTGGTTGTTGGAGCCGGCCCACTGGTAGTCCTTTAAATATGCGGGGGCTCTTCTGTTCCTGTTGGAGCGCCTTGGGGGTGGGGCGATGTCTGGTTCAGGTGGTAGTAAGTTCTCTTGCTCCTCTTCCTCTTGGGTTGGTATTGGCAATATTTCTGCGGGGGCTTGAATTTGGTGGTCCCCTGGTTGGGGTTCTGGGCTGTGCTGTGGTTGTCTTGGCCTGAGTTGATCGATATGTCGTCGTAGATTGCCGTCATTATGTGTGGATATTAGATAAGAAATGGGTCCTGTTTGTTGTAGCACTGTCCCTTGGACCCATTTGTTTTTGTCTGTGTATGACCGTGCCCATATCATTTGCCCAGTTTTGAATGTGCGGGGTGGGGGGGGTGATCATTTTCTGCGGTGTACGTGTCTGGATGTAGTCTGTCGAGCCGCGTTATCAGCCTCCTCCCCCATCTTAGTTCCACAGGTGATTTGCCCGTTGTTGTGCATGGAGTTGTGTGTTGTGACATTAGGAACTGGCTGAGTCGCCGCTGCCAGTTCCCTCTTACAAATTTTTTCAAAGCTTCTTTGGTGGAGTGCACCATAATTTCAGCCATCCCGTTTGTCGATGGGTGGAACGGTGCAGACGTGACCAGTCTAATACAGTTCTTCATAGCGAACATCTGAAATTCACGAGAGGTGAATTGAGGTCCATTGTCTGAAACCATGGTGTCTGGGAGGCCGTGGGTGGCAAATATTTTCCTAAGGGCTTGTATAGTGGCTCCTGAAGTTGTTTTTCTAAGGGGAATGACTTCTAATCATTTAGAGTAGCTGTCCACTACTATTAGGAAACTCTGCCCTTGGATTGGTCCTGCGAAGTCTAGATGTATGCGTGACCATGGGTTTTTTGTAGTTTCCCATTTGTGAATTGGGGCTTGGGGTGGCTCGCTTCGTGTTGCTTGACAGGTGTAGCACCCTCCCACATATTTCTCTATCTCTTTATCTATGCCAGGCCACCAGACATAACTTCTGGCCAGAGCTTTCATCTTGACTATGCCTGGATGTCCTTCGTGTAAGATGTCTAATGTTTGGGCTGTGTTCCTGTTGGGTATTACCACCCTGTTCCCCCATAAAAGGCATCCCATATGTGAAGACATTTCATTTTTCCTGTTATAGAATGGCTGGAATTGAGGGTGTGGGTTTTTTGCTGGCCATCCTGTTGTTGTCCAACTGAGGATTCTGCTGAGTATTTTGTCTTTAGCTGAATTGTTAGCTATAATCTTTGCAGAGAGGGGGCAGTCAGGAAGTTGGGAGATTGCTAGAATTAGCCCCGCTAGGGCTGGGTCTGGGTCCTTGCCTTGAATTGGCAGCCTGCTGAGGCAGTCTGCGTGTCCTAATTCCTTTCCTGGTTTATGTATTAATTTATAAGAATATGCTGATAGGAAAGTGGACCAACGCAGTATTCTTGGTGAAAGAATCTGCGGTGTTGTTTTATTCCAAGTGAATATTCCTAGTAGGGGTTTGTGATCTGTGAATATGGTAAAGGGTCTCCCATAGAGATAGTCATGGAACTTTTTTACCCCTGCGACTATTGCTAGTGCTTCTCTGTCGATTTGTGCGTAGTTCCTTTCTGCTTTTGACAGAGTGCGTGAATAAAAAGCTATGGGTCTTTGGGTGCCATCCCTGTATAGGTGACTTAATACTGCCCCTATTCCATAGGGAGATGCATCGCAAGCGATGCATATTGGTGTGTCTTCTCGGAAAAGGGTGATTGTTGAACTGTTACAAATATTTTTTTTTTAATGACTGGAAGCTATTTTCATGTGTTTTGGTCCAGGACCAGGCAGTTCCCTTGTCTAGGAGCCTATGGAGAGGCTCAGCTATGGTGGCTTTGTGGGGAAGGAAAGCGTGATAGAAGTTTAATAACCCTAAAAAGGCTTGGAGTTCTTGTTTATTCTTTGGGCTGGGCGCTGTCTGAATAGCCCTTAGTTTTTCTGTGGTGGGGTGAATGCCTTGGCCGTCTATTTTGTACCCTAGGAATTCTGTGGAAGTGACTCCGATGGAGCACTTTTCGCATTTAAGTTTAAGACTGGCTTCTCTGAGCCGGCTCAGTACAGCTGACAGTCTGTCAGCTAAGTTTGCTTCGTTTTCTCCGGCGATGAGAACATCGTCGAAATAGGGGCAGACCCCGGGTATTCCTTTCAGGGTTTTCTCCATAATACCTTGGAAGATACCCGGGGCTGCTGAAATGCCAAATTGGAGTCTTTTCACTTTAAAGGCACCGCGGTGGGTGACAATTGTTTGAGCTTCCGCGGTGTCATTAGTGACAGGCAGTTGCAAGTATGCCTGTGTCAGATCAAGTTTTGCAAAAATGGTGCCGGAGCGGATGGAAGCAAATACGTCCCTTACCGCTGGCACCGGGTAAGCATGGGGGCTGAGGGCTAGGTTGAGGGTCGCCTTATAGTCTGCACATAGTCTAATTTCTCCGTTAGGTTTAACTGGGGTGACTATTGGGGTCTCCCAGCTTCCCCCTTCCGTAGGTTCTAGCACCCCTAGTCCTACGAGGCGTTCTAGGTCATTTTCTATTTTTTCTTTAAGGGCAAATGGGACCCTCCTAGCTCTTATCTTTATGGGCTGGATGGCTGGGTTTAATTGTAAGGAGATGGGGGGGCCATTGTATTTCCCCAGAGTGCCATTAAAGACGTCTGCATACTTGTTGCAAACGGTTTTTAGGCTAGAGGGTTGGACTGTGTTTACCCCAGTAATGGTGATGCCCAGAGGGCTGAACCAGTTCAGCCCGATTAGGTTGGTGCGGTTCCCTGGAGTCACTAGAACTTCTAGGGGTCCCTTGAATTTTTTGTATTCTACAGCAACCTTAGCCTTCCCTTCCAGAGGAATGGGGTTTTTTTGGAAATCTGCTAGGTGGACCTGGGTTTTCCTAAGGGGAATTTCCCTATTGCTTCGCTGGCAGATCTCCTGATACGTTTTGAATGAAATTAAGGAGACTGCTGACCCGGAGTCCACCTCCATAGGGCAGGTGACTCCCTGAATTTTTACCCTGATCCTCACTTTTGAACTCAGGCTGTGTACCTTATCAATTGTTTCCACTAGGGCCCCTGGCGTTTTCCCTATGTTGGCCTGGGTGGTTGGCCTACCTGGGGAATTGGCCTCCAGATCATGCACATTGTCGCGGGCCCGGCTTCGGCACACCGGTTTGATGTGGCCGGTTTTTCCGCAATTGTGGCATTTTGCGTTTCTGAACCGGCAGCTTCCCCGGGCATGGTTGCCCCCGCAGCTGGCGCAGGTGGCCCATTGCTCGTATCGTGGTGGCGGGTGTTTCTGGTTCTTCGGCGATCTGACGTGTTGCTTCTTCGCTGTTGCCTCCATTCCATTCTGCGCTGAAGGGCCTCACCGTCTGTGAAGTCCACCGATTCGTCACTGTCACTGAGGGTTGCGCTCTCTTGGTATACGGTTGCTGGACTCTCTGGAGTTGTGGTGGTCGATTTCTTCTTGTGGTTATACTCGTAGGCCATTATTTCTCGGGTCAATTCGGCTAGACTCATGTCGGGTTTAGATGTCAGTTTTTTCTGAAGCCGCTCATCCCTCAACCCAATCACCACCTGGTCTCTGATGCGGTCTTCCAGGTCGGGGAAACAGCAGTTCCGCGCGGGATGCCTGACCCCAGCGATGAAGTCATTTGCGGGTTCGTCCGGTCGCTGTTTCTTCTGGGCAAATTGTACTCGCCAATACAGTTCTGAGTGTGCCGGCATATAATGTTTGTTAAGTTGGTCTACCAGGTCTGCGTAGGAGACTTCGGTGATGGGTACCGGGCTGAACAGCCCGACGGCAGCGTCGTATACAGGGGGCCCGCTGATGTACAGGATAGCGGCGGCCTTTGCTCTGTCGTCGGTGATTTTGCTGACGAGGAGAAATCCCTCGACTTGCCCCAGGTGTGATTGCCATCTCTCCGGATGGCGGGTATCAAATTCCCTCACACGCCCGAAGTTGGCCATGTCGTCCGGTCCTAGGTCTCGCTCCGTTGGAAGTTAAAACTTCCAGTAACAGCTCTGGCCAGGAACTCTCTTCCTCGGCCATGACTTCAGCTCAGGAGCGATCCCACCTTCGTCGCCAGTGAAGTAGCCGAAGGACCACTCAGGACGACAGGCTAATTAACTAGAGGTTTATTTAGAGCAAAGGCAAAAACAGAATAACTTGTCCGGCTTTTATAGCCGGCAGCTGTCAGTGAGGACCAATCAGGGACATCCCTTTTGGCGCCGCGTCTAACCGAACCAATCCGCGCCGTCTTCTCTTGACAGCTCTTGTTTCCGCATGGCTCGGTGTTTTGACAGCCGCGAGCTGTCAGTGGCTGCGCCTGCACCGTGCGGGGAACTTTGACAGCTGTCAAAGTTCCCGCGTGTTCTCCTGTCAGATTTGTTTTCCCCTCACAGTAATAACGGAATAACTGTTTAACTTATTGTTAATGTTGTTTACATATATAATACACCTTTATTGGCTGGGAATCTGTACTGAAGTTGTAGAAGTGTTGCAGTTTTGATCTTTAATACTAGAACTTGTCAAAACTTATAGATAGCTTTCTTAATATGGAGCCTCTGTCACCAACTCTGATCATGATGTGCTTTATGGATTGCTTTTTCTCTTTTGATCACTCACAAATCATTATGACTTTAGACCAGGGGTGTCAAACTGCCAGCCCACGGGCGAGACACACCCATCCCATTGCCGGCAATGGCAAAACCGTCCCAATACATTGCGCAACATCATATGACATCACAAATTTGACATGTCTGCTGTCAGGTTTCTGACATATGGGCTTTTCAAGTGACTCTGAGGCATTGTTTACCTTAAAAGTCCTTTATTTAGCCTAATACACCGGTAAATGCTTGCTCGAAGGAAGCTGGAATCTGAAATCTCCGCCCCCTGGCACAATATATTAAACACAATTCTCTACCTTTCTAATTTTGTCATTAATCAAATTCTCCAATTAATTTAAAGAATCAGTTTCCCTTCACAAGACAACCCGGCAAGTTCTTATCTTTTTTAATTTCATATGGCCTTGAGTTACAATCTTCCTTCTCCCTCCTCCCAGCCTTAACCCTATCTCTTAAAGCAATACACAAGTTTAACATATGAAATAGCTGCTTCTTCATCTCTTGTCAAGCAAGAACATTTGATGTTAGCAGCGTTGACATCTGCTTTAGAGGTTTATGGATTATATTCTGCCACTTTCAAATTTAAGCATACAGTCATCTACATTTGTGTGATGATTAAGAAGTTGGACCATATCTATGTTCATCTCCAGTTTGATTATGGACCTCACTGCATGACTCTTGGCCATTTATAACCTAATCTACACCAAAGAGTTGTTGTTGTGATGCTTGGAAAATAGTTATTTTTGCAACCTTGAGATCTCCGAAGAAAAATAAGATATAAATTTAGTGATGTGTGTGAGGTCTATATTTGTGTTGTGTAGCTGGTTCTTTCCAGGCAATAAGTGAGACGGAAGGTTGCAAACAGGAACTTGCTTTATTTGAGTCAAGCAGAACAGAACTGAAACAAAGGCTGCTGCACAGCTACTTATACGGCTGGCCACTAGGCAGCAGCCAATAGGTTTAAAGGAACTCATTCCCGCCCCAAATCTGATATATATAACGATTATAATGTTTAATGTTACTGGTTATTGTTATTGTTAATGAGTTTGGTTACATGAGGTAAATACGGCTGACAGGGAAACACGTGGCAATTTGACAGCTGTCAAATTGCCGCTGGCTAGAGCGCAAGCGCGATAGCTGACAGCGCAGCATGAGGACTCTAGCTGTCAAACTCCGACACAGCCGATTCGCCCAGCGTCCCGGCGGGAGAAGCCGAATCGCTGATTGGAGGAACCAACTTCCAGCTGGCTATATAAAGAACTCAAGCCGGCAGAGTTTTGCTGGGTGTACCTCAATAAACCTGTAACCAGAGCCTGCTGTCTCCGCGTGATCCTTGCACTCGCAAGCCACTTCAAAATCTACCAATGATCTTCTTGGAGACAACAAGTCTGTCTTAGCCAGTGACCGTTACACAGACACACCATTGAGCAACCTTTAAGCAGCATTTAAACAAACACATGAATCAGTACAAGTAAAATCCCAATACATTACACCCCTCCCCCCTAGAATGTACACACATTATTTAATAACATAATCTTGAAGGTATTTTGGTGGTCTATGTGACAGGTCAGAATGCCTGGGAATTCTGGGCAACTCCCAGTCTCTTGGGTTCACATGAGTCAAATTGATTCAAGTTCCTTTGGCTGGCCATTCCAGGTCAGCTCAAACCAAAGTCCAGTGTGGTAGCGATTCAAGGTGCTGATAATTACCTTTAAAGCCCTACATGGCTTAGGCCCGGGGTACTTGCAAGACCACCTGCTGCCATTGTCAACCTCCCATTGCCCAGTTCGCTCCCACAGAGTCAGCCTCCTCAGGGTTCTGTGGGCTAGGCAATGCTGGCTGGCGACCCCCAGGGGGAGAGCCTTCTCTGTGGACGCGCCGACCCTCTGGAATAAACTGCCTCCGGAGCTGCGGACAGCCCCTGACCTTTGGTCCTTCCACCATGACCTGAAGACATGGATGTTCCAACAAGCGGGCCTGGACTGACTATGGTTTTAAATTTGGCTTTTATTGGGTTAAATTGTCATTTATTTATTACATTCATTGTTTAATTCTTTTTTAAATTTTGTACTTTATGTTTTTTAATTTTTATTGTTGTGAGCCACCCTGAGTCCTTGGGGAGAAGGGTGGCATATAAATTTAATAAATCTAAAATCTAATCTAGCTGGGTCAGCGAAGATGCTGCCCTCTTCGGGTTGTCCTTCCCCATCTGGAGACCCAAGTTACACTTCCGGACGGTGTCCATCTATGGCCACCTCCCCGTTGTAATGACTAAATGAGTCCTCAAAGTGTGTGAACTGCTCTGTTAGACTGCTGGCTGCCAGCTCTTGTTGCGGACCCTCTGGGGAGTCCTCATTTAGTGACTGTTCAGCAAAATGCCATTGCAGCTGTTCAATATGTCAGCGAACGACTACCCCCCATCGAAGACCACCTCGTATGAGAGGGGTCCAGACACCTTAACAATTTTACTGGGCACCCACAAATTCCCATGCCCATAGTTCTGTGACCACAGCCCATCACCCACTTACAACCCCCTTGGTGCCTTTGGGCATGCAGTGTCTGCCTCTATTCGGTGAGAGTGCAACCTGTCCAGTTTTGTGATAAGCCGTCTTCCCCAGCGGAGTTCTGCTGGGCTTTTGCCTGTTGCCATGCATGGCGTAGTGTGCTGGCATAGAAAGAAATCAGCCAGCCTATAGTGCCAATCCCTGAAGCAATGCGTTTTAGCGACTCTTTTGTCGTATGCACCATGCCTGCCCGTTAGTCAAGGGGTGAAAGGGAGACGACTTTGCATGCCTTATGAAGTTTGCCCTCAAGAAGGCCTGAAATTCGGACGCTGTGAACTGGGCCCCATTGTCCGAGACTAAGACATCTGGTAACCCATGTGTAGCAAAAAGCTTCCTAAGCACCTGGATGGTCCTAGCAGTAGTCATAGTGGGTATAGGAATTGCTTCCAACCATTTAGAGTGACTGTCGACCACTATCAAAAACAACTGTCCCTGAAAGGGCCCAGAGAAGTCAATGTGAATCCTTGACCACAGTGTATAAGTCTCCTCCCATCGGTGGACAAGGGCTTGTGGCATCTCTAGTCTGGACTGTTGACACGTGTAACACCCATGTACTTCGGCCTCTAACCCTGGCCACCAAAGGTAGCTCTGTGCCAGTGCCTTCATCCGGACAATACCCGGATGGCCCTCATGCAGAGACTGGAGCACACGGTGCCTTAATGAACTGGGGATAATAGCCCTGCTCCCCCATAGAATGCAACCTTTATGAGATGAAAGCTCATGTCTATGAATGTAATAGCTCTGGAACTCTGGTCCTGGGCTATTTTCCAGCCATGCAGTGTGAACCCAGGACAGCACCCTGTTTAAAATTTTGTCTGCGGCTGTTTCTGCAGCTACATCTCCAGCATGGAGGGGAAGTTCAGGCAAATCTTAAATTGACAAGATGCAAGCGGCTGGATCTGGATCTGGCTCCACGTGTGGCAATGGCAACCGGCTAAGGCCATCTGCATGGCCCATGTCTTTGCCAGGTTTGTAAACCAGCCTGTAGCTGTAGGCTGACATAAAAATTAACATTCTGGGGAAAAGCAGCATTTAAACAGACACATGAATCAGTACAAGTAAAATCCCAATACATTACAATTTGTATATTTGTTTCAAAAAAATTGACCATTAAAGTTGATCAGAATCTAAAATAAATGCTTCCTGATTCCTTATCATATGGTACTTCTAACATAAGAATCATTTATGCAGACAATGTGGGGCAAGATTTAACATAGTTTACTAGAGTTCTTTCTTCTGAAGCTTCTGAACACATTAATCCTCAAACAATATCCCACTGCCAGCTAGGCTGTTGATCATTTGTAATTCCACTCCATCGCTGTGAAATTCAATAAATTAACATCAAAAAATTAATATAAAACAGTGTCTGACCTCCAGTGTTTTTCCTTCTCACAAACGAAGACAACACTAACCTCCTGTACTGTAGGCTATAAAGTTGGAATAAGTTACTAACTCATTAAAAAAAACCTATATTTTAATTCTTTTCCTCTGCAAGACCAAGTTTTGTTCATCTATCCCTTTTCAAATATCTCTGGTGTCTTTTTAATAAGTATGATAACACAACTAATAAACCAAGCTAGCCTAAAGCTTGTAGTTTTGAGACGGCCTTCTGGGAGACCAATTCAAAGGCACAGCATGCAGAATATGTTTGATTTGATGGCAGATGGTTTAAAAGATACCTGAGCTACTACCTCATGTTTGTCCTTAGGGTTACTCATGTGCAGGGACTGTTAAAAAAATTGTTTAAATAATGCAAGCTACTTAGTGAATAACTTTGGGAATTGGAGTGTGTTCATCCAAGCAGCAACAACATCAACCACCAGCCATGAAAATATGTTTCACATAGTAACCTGTGAGGAAAGGCAAGATAACAAGCAGAAGATTTCTCTGCATAGCAACCTACAAGGACAAGCAAGATAACCAGCAGAAGGCAGATGCTACCAGAATCTTTTGCAAATTGTGTTTGCTGGTGTTCTTGTTTTCCTTTTGGACCCTGACTTGATGATGGTTTATTGCAGCAATGATTTAAGGAAAGATGAAGAACCTCCCAGAAGCTTTATCTTGCTTTTTTTTTGGTTTGGCCAGAAGCAACAAGCAACACAGATGAGCCAGAATACCTATTCTTTATTGCAGTAACTTGTCCCCTTTATGTCAAACGAGAGACATCTATCTGAAGGGATTGGTTCTGCTAAAGATACTGCATTAAACACAGAGTTTCAAGCTCTAAAAGTTCAGCTGAGAATATCTATGGGGAATTATATATTAAGGATAGTCAAGGAAGTGGCCTCAGTGAAAATGGTTTGATTCATATAAAATTGCCAGAGAATATCACCTATTCTTTTTATCATTCCCTCTACCTGATTCTTTCACATTCACATCAGGTGCAATATTTTATAGTTACATGTACACGGGAAGAGCTGTGGTTTCTAGAATGATAACTGGCTGCAAACTAGAATCGAAAGTTACATTCACATTGGAAAGAAGAAAGGGGAAAAATGAGTTGCAGTGCAAGACACACATAGCCAAATTGCCTTTGCCGTGATGTGTGTATTAAGAAAGTTAAGAGTCCAGTTCATAGTGAAAAAAATCTATAGAAGGTCAAATACAAAAGGGCAACATTTTAAGGGGCACATTTAGAATTTCAGCAGGCAGCCCAGAAAAGCAATAGCATGGCCATGGCGTAAAATAGACAAATCCACTTCACAACATGCATGGAACTCGGAAATGTGATTACTTTGGAACTGATATATTTGTTTTAGAGCTCACATTATAGTTTTCCTGTTTTCTAAATCGAAATGGAGAGAAATTTACCATCCAGATTTCAATAACCAGAATTAAAGAGCAATCTGCTAAATCAAATGTAAGTAGAGGTAGTCCTTGACTTACAACAGTTTATGTAGTGACCATTCCAAGTTATAGTAGCACTGAAAAAAGTGACTTATGACCATTTTTCACACTACAACTGTTGCAGCAACTTAATGATCAAAATTTGGATGCTTAGCAACTGGTTCATATTTATGACAGTTTCAATGTCCTGGCATCATGTGATCACATTTTGTGACCTTCTGACAAGCAGAGTCAATGGAAAGCCAGATTCACTTAACAACCATGACACAAACCTAACAACTGTGACAAGAAAGATTGTTAAATGGAGCAAAACTCATTAAACATATGTTTCACTTAGCAACATAATTTTTTGGATCAGTTGTGGTTGTAAATCAAGGACTACCTGTAATCAGTTAATTATGAAATGCTCAGAAAGGGAACTTGAAGACTACAGGACCATGTCCATCACTGTTCTGCTGATTCAAAATGACTATATAGAAGAATTGAAGATGATGGAACCAATCTGTTCACATGATCAGAGAACATCATATTAACTGAAAATATAAAAAGAGCACAGTGAATACGTGTATCATAATGCTCCAAGAGATTCATTTTTGAGAAATCTGTCTTACTTTTTACCTGAAATATAGAAAGAATACAGTTATCAGAGAAGCATGGATCAAACCAATTTGGTCCTTTACTGTCCTTAAAGGTAAAGGTAAAGGTTCCCCCACACATGCATGCTAGTCGTTTCCAACTCTAGGGGCCAGTGTTCATCTCCGTTTCAAAGCCGAAGAGCCAGCACTTGTCCGAGGATGTCTCCGTGGTCATGTGGCTGGCATGACTAGACGCCAAAGGCGCATGGAACGCTGTTACCTTCCCACTGTAGTGGTCCCTATTTTTCTACTTGCATTTTTATGTGTTTTCAAACTGCTACTGTAGGTTGGCTGAAGCTGGGACGAGTAACAGGCGCTCACTCTTTTACGTGGCACTCGAGATTTGACCCGCCAAACTGCCGACCTTCTGATTGACAAGCTCAGCGTCCTAACCCACTGAGCCACTGCGTTCCTTACTGTCCTTATAATACTATTATTTCTATGATGTTTTGCTTCTCCTGTTCAATTATTTCTGATTCTTGCAGGTTGCCTGGACAAGTCCCTGCAGTTTTATTGGCAAGGTTGTTCTGAAGTGGTTTGCCATTGCCTCCTTCCTAGGGTTGGGAGAAAGTGACTAGCTCGTCCAGCTGGTTTCATGCTCAAGGTGGGATTAGAATTTGCACTCTCCCTATTTCTAGTCTGATGCCTTAACCACTGCACCAAATTAACTCTCACTAATGTTTTATTCATTTATGAAATGTATTTATTTATAAATTTATATTTATTTATTTCTAAAATTTATAAGCCTCACATCTTACCTCAAGGTAATGCTATAATCTGTTCGGTAAATAATATAAACAATAAGATTTCTAATTTCTTTTTTTTTTAAAAAAACATGAAAATAAAATAAACTTTAGAAGAAAATCAAAATGAAGTTTATGCTATTATAACATAGAAGAACAATGATCACACTTCGGATAAAACAGAAAGGCTACACACTGAGCTATGATAGAACCTTTATTTTAGTGGTAGTGATTCCCTAGTCCCTCTGTACCAGGCTTAGCAGATGGCTTCCTTCTGAACTTAAATTGTCTTACATTCATTTTAATTCTGTGGACTCTCTAAGCTTGTCTAGAAGGAATTGAATTGTATTGTGTATCATTTCTGGAAAGCTTCCCAGCTCCTACATTGTTATATATATACATTCTCTTACCATCTGTGAACATAAATTGGACATTTGACTCTAATGATTCTCAAATGCATGGGCCAAAAATGATGTGTTCTTATTACTAAGTCCTGTCCGTACTTGATCGTACTTAGAGTAGATCTATTAAAATTAGCAGAATTTACTTTCCATTTAACTCATTTACATTCTACTTGTTTTCAGTGGATCTGTTCTAAATATATTAACAACTGACCAATTATACATAGTATAATTATGGTGTTTGGACCTGACAAAGAAAAAGGATTTTTATGACTGACTAGTATTGGAAAAAGCCAGTCCTACCATTAGATATGATGACATAGTTTGCCTCAATCAGCATATTTTAGCAGCACATTGTCAATCATTCCATTTATTATTTTATTCTTATTAGTTGAGCTACCCTTTAGGTTTCCTGCCTCAGGCATCAAAATGTCTTGCTTGGTCCCCTCTGCATTTAAACTGCTTCCTAAATATAGTCCCACTTTTCTGATTTGTCCATAACAAAGTGCATAAAGTCAGATAAGAGAAGAACAGGGCCTCCAGGAAGAGGGTAACAATAGGTACCCACACTGGAAGCTACTTTTATTTTTATTTGTGAAATCTCATATTCATTCGATATTCAGTGGGAAGTTGATCTGAACTTGAAACACCTAGTATGGAAAGTAGAAAACATAGTGGAAAAACTGACAAGCTGTTAAATGGGAAATAGTCTGTAAAGATTACTCACAAATTTTCCTTGGGGAAAAAAATAACTTTTCTGGAGTTACTAGTTTGTTTTCAACAATATAACCAAACTTTGGCAGTTATTATAAATAGTATTAGGATGGTTTCCCCCCTAGATTTCTGCAAAAATACTTTGCAGTACTTTGCTTACTGTCAATTGAGAATTTGCTTTACCTTAACCTATAACTTCCTGTACATCTTGATCCTACAGTACCTACCTTCAGGATAACCTTCTCAACAAGAACCAATTCAACCAGTGCAGGTTTTCTGAGAGATATTGGTAGTGGTCTTCCACTTTCTGGAGTTTGGAAATGGAACAGGCGAGCAATGATCTCAATTACAATTCCTCTTTTATGGAACAGTTTCTCCATGTTGTTAGCATCAACTTCAATAGCTTTCTGAAGGTGGAAATGCTCTGGAGGGTATTTAGAGAGTGCTGGGCCCATGCTATTAGTTGTCTCACTATAATTATGTTGTGGGTGTAATGTATTGGGCTTTATCATGCTAAAGTCTCTCTTTGTGAGATTTGGTTCTGGGGCGCAGTTGGGCTTGCTGCTGGTGTACATTTTGCCTAGTTGCGCAGCGGCAGCCCTGCCCGAGCTGCTCGATATCCTCTCGGGGTTGGTGGTTGAGTTCCCCAAACTTATAGTTTTGGGAGACTTCAATCTACCATCCCTGGGAGGTTCATCTGAGCTTGCTCGGGAGTTCATGGCTTCCATGACGGCCATGGACCTGACGCAAGTAATTTCTGAACCAACTCATGAGGGAGGCCACACCCTTGACCTGATTTTTTTTATCTGGACGGTGGTTGGATGATCTTGGTGGGGGCTTTCCATTTATTATGCCCCTGTCATGGACCGATCATCACCTCCTGCGGCTGGTCTTCCATTTTGCCACCCCCCGCTGTGGGGGTACGGAGCCAGTTAGATGGTACCGCCCCAGACGCTTAATGGATCCTGATAGATTCCAAGCGGCGCTGGGGTCCCCACCTGCCTCCATTGCTCACAACTCGGCGGATGCCTTAGTGGAAGCCTGGGAAAGGGCAGCCACTGAGGCACTTGACCGGGTTGTACCCTTGCGGCCCCTGACCCGGTGCAGATCCCAGCGAGCTCCATGGTTCTCTGTGGAGCTCCGGGAGATGAAGCATCGGAAACGGGGCCTAGAGAGCTGCTGGAGGTCCAGCTGATCTGAATCCGACCGGTTGCGGTTAAGAACCTACATTAGGTCTTATCTCGCAGCGATGAGGGCGGCGAGGTGTAATTACTTCTCTACCCTCATCGTGTCCGCAGATAACCGCCCGGCCGCCTTGTTTAGGGTGACTCGCTCCCTTCTTAATCAGGAGGTGAGGGAGGATCCCTTGCAGGGTCATGCCGAGGAATTTAGTCAACATCTGTTGGATAAAATCGCTCGGATTCGGACTGGTTTGGACTCCAGCTGGGCAGAGTCTGGCGATCAGGACACGGGCAGTCCTGTCAATGTAATCTGGGAGGAGTTTGATTCTGTGACCCCTGATGAAGTGGACAGGATTATGGGGAGGCTGAGCTCCACCACATGTTTATTGGATCCGTGCCCTTCTTGGCTGGTTTATGCAGCTAGGGAGAGGACACGAGGCTGGCTCCAGGCGGTTATATCTGCTTCTTTGAGTGAGGGTTATTTCCCCACCGTCTTGAAGGAGGCGGTGGTGAGACCTCTCCTCAAGAAGCCTGCCTTGGACCCAGCTGTATTGAACAACTTTCGTCCAGTCTCCAACCTTCGCTTTCTTGCGAAGGTTGTTGAGAGTGTGGTGGCGCATCAGCTCCCTCTGGTCCTGGATGAAGCGGATTATCTGGACCCTTACCAATCGGGTTTCAGGCCCGGGTACAGCACGGAGATGGCATTGGTCGCTCTGGTGAATGATCTATGGAGGGCTCGGGATAGGGGATATTCCTCTGTCCTAGTCCTATTAGACCTCTCGGCGGCTTTCGATACGATCGACCATGGTATCCTGCTGCAGCGTCTCAGGGGATTGGGAGTGGGAGGCACGGTCTTACAGTGGTTCTCCTCCTATCTCCAGGGACGCTCGCAGTCGGTGTTGGCAGGGGGGCAGAGGTCGACCCCTAGGACTCTCGCTTGTGGAGTTCCTCAGGGGTCGGTTCTCTCGCCTCTCCTGTTCAACATCTACATGAAACCGCTGGGTGAGATCATTTGTGGTTTTGGAGTTGGGTATCACCAATATGCCGATGATACCCAACTTTTCATTTCGACCCCAAACCACCCCAGTGATGCCCTCGCTGTGATGTCCCGTTGCCTGGAGGCGGTTCGGGTCTGGATGGGGAGGAACAGACTTCAACTCAACCCTGGCAAGACTGAGTGGCTGTACATTCCGGCATCCCGGGACATTCAAAATGTTCCATCTCTTTCTATGGGGGGTGAGCTCTTACCACCCGTGGATAGGGCTCGCAACTTGGGAGTCCTCCTAGATTCACGGCTTACTCTGGAAGATCATATAGTGGCCGTGACCAGGGGGGCTTTCACCCAGGTTCACCTGGTGCGCCAGTTGCGGCCCTATCTGGACCGGGATGCCCTGTGTACGGTCACTCATGCGCTCGTGACCTCTCGCCTTGACTACTGTAATGCTCTCTACATGGGGCTTCCCTTGAAGACCACTCGGAGGCTCCAACTGGTACAGAATGCGGCCGCGAGAGTTGTCTTGGGAGTTTCCCGGTACTCCCATGTTACACCTTTGCTCCGCGAGCTGCATTGGTTACCAGTTGTCTTCCGGGTGAGGTTCAAGGTCTTGGTCATGATCTTTAAGTCCTTACATGGCATGGGTCTGGGTTACCTCAGGGACCACATGCTGCCGGCGTCAACTTCCCTCCGCCCAGTACGTGCCCACAGAGAGGGCCTCCTCAGGGTGCCTCCGGTCAGGGAATGCCGACTGGTGGCCCCCAGGGAGAGGGCCTTTTCTGTGGGCGCTCCGGCATTATGGAACCAACTGCCGGTTGAGCTCCAGATGGCATCAGACCTCCAAACCTTCCGCCGCGGGCTGAAGACCCACTTATTTGAATTAGCTGGTCTGGCCTGATGGGGGATTATGGGTTTTTTTTAATTGGTGTTTTTTACTATTTTATTATTGTTTTTTAACTGGGCACTGGTTTAATTTCCTTTTAACTTTTGTATCGTTATTTATATATGCCCTGTGAACCGCCCTGAGTCCCTAGGGAGAAGGGCGGTATAGAAATCAAATAAAACTAAACTAAACTAAACTAAACTAAAGGAATATCACGTGGGGTAATTGCTGGAAGGTTGCTCAAGCAGGGAAGCCGGCTAACGGCTCCCAGCTCCTCAGACAACCCATCTCCAGCACCGCCATTGGCTGCCTGTAGGGCGGCAATAGGTTGCTTTAAACCTATTGGCCACCGCCTAGAGGCCAGGTTATAAATTGCTGCATTTGCAGCCCTGTTTCTCAGTTCAGTTCCTGCAACCAATAAACAATGATCTTTGCTGAACTCGCTCGCCTTGTCTCATCGATCACGCAACAAACCCAGTATCTAACAGTGGGTTTATATGCTCTTTTTAATATTACTTTTATAGTTTCTGTTGATGTTAACTGCCAGGAGACCTTGTTGACTATGGTGGTATATAAAACAAACACATTTCAAAGTATATTTAGTAAATTTGGAATGATTTTATCTCCTAATTTTCATATCCCTCTGTAGCCAGGAGGAATAATTCCTTAAATTATAGTCTGTAATTATGCCAATGTTTAGGACTATAAAGAAGGGGAACAGTTCAGAGTCACAGAATTGAATTTTGTAAGTGGCACAATCTTGTGTAACTGCTTTACCATTTTGTCTAGTGCAATATGAAACATAGATGAGAATTTAATCAGATAGATATATACTTCATGCAGTCATTAATGAATTTTTAAAAAACTTGCACCTTTTTGGAAGTAGAAGTGACAAAAATTATTGTATGCCTAATGATGAGATTAAAGAATGGATTGTTAAGCAATGCAAGAAAATACCCCAAAAAGACAGTTTATGTAATGAAGAATAAAACTATTAAAATTTTTATTTTTTTATTTTTTTTAATCCCGAAGACTCAGGGCAGCTTACAATCTAAGCACAAATCAATGTGCTTAGCAATAGCCTTCATTCTATGTATATACCTGCTTATTAGGGCTTTCGCCCCCCACCCCTAGCGGCATTATTACAAAGTCAGTTTATTGCCCCCAACAATCTGGGTCCTCATTTTACCTACCTCAGAAGAATGGAAGGCTGAGTCAACCTTGAGCCTGGTGGGATACGAACCTGCACTAATTGCAGGCAGCTGGTGGTACTTAAGGAGGCATTAGCCCACTGCTAATGTCCACTGCATTAGCACCAAAATCATCAAGATCCTGTACTGGCATTTTGGGTTATGTGGTTAGGTCAAAGAAAAGCTAATCCCAGCATGTGACTGGTATAAAAGGAGCAAATTCACTGTTGGGTGTCATTAGGAAATTAATTGAGAGCAAAACTATCATTTTCATACTACCTTCATTACTAGCCCTATGGAGAGCCTAACTATCCTCTATCAACTTTATGTGATTGATCTTCAAACAATCCATTTTAATCTAGCCAGGACTGTCAACTAGTTCACAGTTGTAGCATATGATCTGATTTCTTCTTGGACTGATTCCACCTAGATTCCTTTGAGCTGAACTCAACTCCTAGTGACTGCAGAGATATACTTCCATAGCTCTCTTGGTAACAATATTTAGAACATAGAACATAGAATAACAGAGTTGGAAGGGACCTAAGTCATTTGCAGTTATTTGACATCCTAGACTACTTCATAATCCCGAGCTTTCCTGGTTTTCCTACAACTGACTCAGGATCACTAGGTTTGACTATTTGGTGTGCTTTAGGTAGTGGTCCTCTCAATTCTTTAACTGATAAAAAGATCAGAGACCAGGCATTGCTACCCTGCTTTTCCCCTCCCTTAAAAGACCCTTCTATGTGATCTAATAGCTCCAAATGTTCAGAAAGAGATGAAACACTTCAACAATTTATATTAAGAACAGAATATTGCTACAGTGCAGCCTTGATGCTTGCTCAGCCATTCTTCCAGGCAACATGGCCAAGTCAGTGACAATTTATTCTACGCATCTTGTCCTATATTTTTGTCTGTTGACTTCAGGAAACATTTCCTCAGTGTATTTCCATGCTATTCTCAAAGTTTGATGTCCCTGTAATCCTTGGGGATCATAATTTGATATTCACTCCCACTCCAGTCTAACCTGAGTTTTCAGACTGGCCAGTAAAAAAATGTCCACCCATAGACTGCAATTCAAATGAGTTATTAAAATAAATGAGGTTTATTTCTAAGTGCCCAACGTACAGAGTCAGTTCTTAGAGGCAGCCATGTTGAGCCCTCTTCCCATATATAGGAAAATCTTTATTTTGTTCCTCAAAAGTGCACCTTCTAGTCTTTATATGAAAGTGCACTTAGCCAGCAATCCAGAAGAGAGCACTGTGCAGTCAAGCACCCAGAAATTTCCACCTATTTAGCATTGCTGGTAGAGGAAAGGATCTTTTCTTATTTAATTAGGGAAGGGACTTGGCTAAGATCTGCCTGGAAGGAACATTCCCCTGGATAATCTGGTGCCTCCCGCTCCAACTTAATCTTTGTATTTAGCCAACTGCAATTTCACACCTGTGATCATGTGATTGTAATTTTTATCCTTGATAAATGGCAGGAAAGTTGTATTATGGGAGGATTTGATTTCCTTCCCCCATAATAGACAGGGGAAAGGTAGTTTTAATTATGCATTCATAATTAAGAAACCAGCATAAATTTTTGATGCAACATAACTACTTTTCTGAAATTTAAAATGGGAATGTATTTTATTTTAAAGGTACACTTGGAGGTGGTTTAGGAAGCTTAAGACAAACTTTGGATAACCATTCTTCAGACTGAATTGATGGAAACTCACCAGATATTTAATTAACTTCCTAATGTCATTGCTTGCTTCAGACTATAAAACTATCAAGCCACAATACTGAAACTGTAAACTACAGTTTGATAGGTAGGCAAAATGCAAAACATCAAGATAATTCTCCTGAAATGACTTCAGAGATCCTGTGAATGGGGAAGAATACCTATTTAACTGCTGGAAACATCTTGAGAAGTTGACAGTTTAGAAATGCAATTAGTTTAATTCTGTGATATGTTATTTAAGTAACAGCAGATTATTGTAACTGCTGTATGTTCTACTATATGGGAGGTCTGGAGGTGCTGTAGACATGTGGAGGCATAATCGTATTGGCAAGCTGAATAGACAAAGAAATGGGTCTTAGCCCCAAGCTGAAAACTGATTAGCCTGTCTCTCCAGTCGGCTACAGAAAACAAAGCGATTGACAAGCTCAGATAAGCTGAAAAAGGATGCCTTCACCTCACGGCTATTAAAATTTGCAGGGTCCCATGAGTTTTGCCAAGGAAATCTGCAAACATAAAGAATGATGATCAGGCTTAAGCGGAAAAAAATAGCACCTCAGGGAAAGCTGTCAATACTGGAATTTTACTAAGATACCACACCTTGAAGCAAACAAGGATAACATCTGGAACAGTTCCAAGCCAGACTGAAAACAAAACAAAAAACATGGTATATATTAAGTAAAGAATATTTAATCTTGGCCCAAGAGTATTTTTCTTTTCCTGGGTATAACATCTTGAATTGCTTGACAGAAACATTATTCACTGAAGTATCCATAGAACTAGATATTTTCCTGCTTGGGTATCAGAACATTGAAATTAATTGGGGAGGGGGGTGCTTTCATTTTCATGAACTAGAGTGAAATCATTTTAAAACCATTAATTCTATTTTTTTCTCCCACACAATAGATAAGAGTAATAATGATCAGGCTGTTGGACAACATTGTAAGGAATGAAACATAAGTATAAGTAACTTATGCTAAGCTGAGATTCCTTTATTTCTAGTTTCTAAAATACATAGATAAGGGCTCAAATGAAAATTGCCTCTGATTCTTCCATGTTACCAGCATTCATATTTTATCAAACTCTTGGTGGTCATTCAAGTCAGCCGGCCAATATCATCACTATATAGCTGATAATTACCCACAATAAATTTGTCATAAGTGTAAAACTGTCCCCTTGATGCCCCACCTATCAAATTCTATAGTTAGCAAAGTGACTTTGTGTAAAGTCAGATGGATACTGGCAGGGGTGTCTGCAAGGAGTCAAAGAAGTCAAAATGGCATCCGCAATCATGCAACCAAAATCCCATCCCATTTTGCATTTGATAACAATGGGCCTAAAAAAGGGCAGAGCTACAATAATTTGGTTGTGTCTGCCATCTTGATGTTTTAGGAAAAAAGGAAGTCCAGTTGCCATTTGAAAAAGCACCTTTGGGACAACAATGGCAACCCATTTCTATACTGATGCCAGGAAAACTATTCTGATGTGTCCACAAGTAGACACTCCTAGAGTTGAGCCCAAATTGAAAAGTTAGAGATTTGAAAAAGTCTCTAGCTTTTAGAACATGCCTCCTCTGTGAGAATTATATGCCACTGCTAACTTCTGCATTTTCTGGAATTTACTCTTTTTATCTGAGCAATATTAGGGGGGGATTCTATAGTTCTGTATAGATGATTAATGGTGTGATTGCTACTCACCCACTTGAAGCCTGACATTTAAAATCATGTCCTCATGTCATCTTTAAGATGCTAAGTTATTCTTATCCATTTCCTGACACCTTCATTATGTTAATGCAGTGCCAGTTAACTGTGATTATTATTTTTTTCTAGACTTTGGTACTGCTGAAAAGAGAAGAGGGATAAATAGTGTTTCTGAAACAAAATATCTGAAGCTTTATAGTCTGTTCATAAACAGAATGGACAGTGAACTCGGACATTTTTGTTCCATGTTGAAAATAAACATATCTATTTCAATAAGGCAGGGGTTATAACCCATGTATGATTACATCTTGAACTATTCTATTAAAACAGAAAGATGCTGTTGAAATGCAGTAGGTAATGCTGTGGCAAGAATTGTTTTCCGATTTTTCAGTTGTCTTTCTCCACAATTCCAGCTTCTCTTGGTTTACCATATTCTCAGCATGCATGAGAATTTTTTCCCCATTTCTGCTGGAGGTTTTTTTGAGCTTGTTTATTCTTGGGCATGGGCTTGATGGTGCAACTGCTCATTTTGTTTATGATCCCACTATCATTGGAAAGCTTATCTAACTCTACATGATTCCCAAACAGAAAAAAAAACACCCATAAGAATATTTCTTAAGTGATGCTTTCCCTTTGAATATATTGGAAGTGTGGGAAGCCAAGCTTTGCTAGAACTTATTATTGAAAAGTAGGATATTCAAACAGCCTTTGGTGACCTCATAAATAAATAAATTTCAGAAACATCTTCTGTTGGAAGAATCTTTTCAAGCAAATTAGCTTTCACAAATCTGACCAACTACTTTTTTTCAATCAATGACACAGAACTACTTCTGACCCTGTTAGAAGTGTAGCCTGGGATCCCTATCATGACATGTCTATTGATAACATCATTCTTGCCAGCCCTCTAGCTTTATTTGGTTGGCTTGCATGATATTCCCTTTAATAGTCCACTATAATCCATGTTTTAGGATCATATATCCTTCCTCCAGACTATAACACAGTTTATCAAGTGTCTTGGGTGGAGTAGAAATTGTAGAAATATTGTAGAAAACAATAAAGAAACGAGCAAGTGTATCTCTTGCATTTGCAAAATTTCAATGGAAAATCAGAAAAGTCATTATGGTAACAAACCAATTACACAATGGAAATGGAATTGTTGTGATATCATAGATCATAGAGCATATTCTATCATATGTCAATAATATATACCATCAGCAGATAATTCTGAAGGCAGACATTGGGAAATCCTACCATTAGCTAGAAAGAGTGGGATTAAAAGCACTGATCATGGCGACACAAGAGCAGGCACTAAACACCAGCAGGGATCTAACACACTAGAGGCAGACTATGCAGAGAGGCCTCAAAGACAGTCAAACATATAGTGTTGGGGTGTAAGATGCAGGCAAGAACAGTATACTCACAGAATGGCACAACCAGGTAGCTGGAATCATGTACAGCAACATCTGCACAGTATATGGACAAGACCCTCCCAAGTCCAGACAGAAAATTCCACAGAAGATTGTGGAGAATAAAAGGGCTAAGATCCTGTGGAACTTCCAGATCCACATGGACAGGTAGGTACTGGCCAATCAAATGAAATCATAGTAGACAAGGAACAGAGGACAGCAGTGGTGATAGATCTACTGGTGCCAAGTGACAGCAACATCAGGAAAAATATTATGAGAAACTGGAGATATAACAGAGCCTGAAGAAAGAACTAGAGCAGAGCCACCAAACTTTTAAGCACCAGGGACCAATTCTGTAGGGAGAGGTTTTTCCACGGACAGGAGAGGGCGTGGTTTGGTGTGCTGCCTGCATTCCATGGATGGCGCTTCACTTGTTTGCATGGCCCAGTTTCTGACGTGCCATGGCCCAGTGCCGGTCCACAGACCAGGGTTTGGGAACCTCTGAACTAGAGTGTATGTGAAAAGTACAGCTAGTCTTCAACTTACAAACATTCATTTAGTGACTGATTTGAAGTTACAATGGCACTGAAAAAAGTGACTTATACTATTTTTAAAATTTACAATGGTTGCAGCATCCCCGTGGTCAAGTGATCAAAATTTGGATGCTTGGCAACAGGTTCATATTTATGATGCTTGCAGTGTCCCAGGATCATTTGCTCACCTTTTGCAACCTTCAGACAAGCAAAGTCAATGGGGATGCCAAAATCACTTAACAACTATGCTTACTAACCCAACAATTGCAGTGATTCACTTAACAACAGTGGCAAGTAAGGTCATAGAATCAGGCAAAACTCACTTCGCAACTGTCTTGCTTAGAAATTGAAATTTTGGACTCAATTGTGGTTGTAAGTCAAGGACTATCTTGAAAGGCAAAGTGATCCCAGTGGTGGTAGGAGCACTTGGAGCTGTGACTCCTAAGCTGGAAAAGTGGTTACAATAGACCCCCAGGAACAACATCAGAGCTACATGTGCAGAAGAATGCAATGTTAGGAATAGTTAAGACACTATGTAAAAAGAGCCTTGGTGGAGCAGTGGGCTAATGCCTCCTTAAGTAACACCAGCTGCCTGCAATTAGTGCAGGTTCGAGTCCCACCAGGCTCAAGGTTGACTCAGCCTTCCATCCTTCCGAGGTAGGTCAAATGAGGACCCAGATTGTTGGGGGCAATTAAGCTGACTTTGTAATAATGCCGCTTGGGGTGTGTGTGAAAGCCCTAATAAGCAGGCATATACATAGCATGAAGGCTACTGCTAAGCTTGTAAGCCGCCCTGAGTCTTCGGAGAAGGGCGGGATATAAATGGAATTAAAATAAAATAAAAAAATAAAAAAATCTAGTAGAGACCGAGATTTAAAAAAGACATGTGTCTGAGAAGACATTTTTTTTTGATTGCTCAACTCAGAAGGAGATGAACAATTTAAGACCAGGAAGGGTCTCCCCCCCCCTATTTCCCTCTCTCATCCAGAGAGGAGGTAGCAGGGAAAGGAGGAGAGAAAGACAGGAACAGAAACAGAGACATTTATCCGATATTTACCAGCATCTCTCAATTAAACTAATAAAGCTTATCGAGAGGATTTTGCACATGATTAGCTGGACTGTAATGAATATGCCCTCAAGCTAATTATTAGCATATTTACAGTATCTGTGGCAGACCAATGATGTTATTGCTGTTCTTGTTATTTAACTGGCATGTAACTGATGTGACAAAAATGATGTCTTAGAGCAAAGAGTTGTAAGAGTTCCCAACAAACCAAACAAAACAATTAATTTGTAAGGGAAATGTGTATTCAGCTTGTTTTCAATCCTCTAAGAAGGCCATGGGAATTTCAAAATTCTACCAATTATTCCATGGAAAGGCAATTAATTTTGTTCTTGTTTTGTTTCCCTTATTTTCCTAGGTAGTTCATAAACCTCTTATGTACTTTTGGGATAGAAATATTTATTTTCCAAGATCGAGTAGGTTTTCCCCACCCTAATTTCCAGGTATCTGTTTAAATGCTGTATCTTTCAAAAACATATATGCGAGAACACAGAATGACAATATGAAGGAGAGATTCAGTGCAACTGAAAGATTGTAGATTGTAAACTCTTCAAATAGGTTAATGTTGGATTTGTATGAATTATTGCTGTTCTTTAGGTAGTATTAATTTTTTCCAAAAGTAAGAGTAGGGGAAAAATGCTATGCAGCAGTAAGATAGGGCAGGGGTGTCAAATTGCCGGCCCGCCAGCTGGTTGCATCATGCAGAGGCTGTGCCCACCCACTCCAGCAAGGAAAAATAAGTCACAATACATCATGACACGTATGTGAAATGGCGAGTTTGACACCCATGACATAGGGGGCAAATTGAACACAGTGTCATGATTTCAAATGTAAGTTGAAGTATAGGCTAGAGAGGTATATATTGTTGGAAGAGAGAAATTGGAAAAAAATAAAAAGACCATGAGAAGACATCAGAATTGTATTACATAATATTCTGTAAGGGTAAAGGTAAAGGTTCCCCCGCACATGCGTGCTAGTCGTTTCCGACTCTAGGGGCCGGTGCTCATCTCCGTTTCAAAGCCGAAGAGCCAGCACTTGTCTGAGGACGTCTCCGTGGTCATGTGGCCAGCATGACTGGACACCAAAGGCTCACGGAACGCTGTTACCTTCCCACCGGAGTGGTCCCTATTTTTCTACTTGCATTTTTACGTGCTTTCGAACTGCTAGGTTGACAGAAGCTGGGACGCGTAACAGGCGCTCACTCTGTTACGCGGCACTCGGGATTCAACCGGCCAAACTGCCGACCTTCTGATCGACAAGCTCAGTGTATTGTAGGTAATATGTTACACTGGTAATTTATACAGTTATGGGATAGGAATTCTACAGTTTTGACTTATGGATATCATCTCTTCACCCACGCAACACGTTTCCAACAGACCACATAAAATAAATTCTACAATGGAAAGTGTGTTTTTTTCCCTCTAAAAATTCAGATGCCTCTATATTCATAGGCTTGTTTATACATACAGCTATCAATTATGATGCACGTAATGATTACAGGCCAGAACTCTGTGGTCTTCAGCAGTGAGTAAAAATGGAAAATGTAGGAAAGGAATCTTGCAGAGTGATTACAGGTTTGCAAGAGGAGAAATGAGGCTGATGTAAGAACTGATGGCATTGCTCAGGAATGGTTTCTGAGTCGGAACATGACACTGTTGGGTAAAATTCGGACAATAGCATTTTCAGTTACTGGGATTATTCCTATAGGAACATAGAGGAGAAGTGCTAATAGCTGAGAAAAACATGCAATTTCAAGCTTTTCTTTCAACTGTATGCGTTCACTGTTGCACCTTCTCACTGGCACACAGTGAGTTCATTAATTGCTATAAACAGAATTTTGTAGCAAGTTTCCTTACGCTCAAGAAGGCTTTCATTTAGTCCTTTAAAGCAGGCCATTTGTTCAGCTTATTCCCTGTCTCTCTCTGTTTGGAGACTGTCATGGAACAAATTAGCTTCTACATCTTGACCTGAGGTTAGAACGGCTCTGTGCAGGGCATTCTTTCAATATTCATTTGTAACTGCTTGGCACAACTGGGAACCACTGAACCAACTGTAAGCAAATACCCATTTATGATAAACTATGCAGTGCTCCAGAACTCACCTTGTATGTGTATATGTGTATGCATGAACTTCCAGGCAGGTAGCCAACCAAACAAAGATTTATCAAGCCCTCAGGGTTTTCTACTAGTATATGCATATAGCTTCATTTAGCAATTAAGGTTGCCTTTCCTCAAAATAAGTTTGTTTTTTTTGTGTGTTTTTTTTTCCCAAAAGTGAATACTAACAGGATAAAGCATCATAAAGATGGAAAAGACCAGTGATCTCATTAGCTTCCTGCAGAAATCTATAATCCTATATTGTTCTTCTACAGGCCTAAAGTGTTGGGTCTGGTTTTTAGAATGAGTATTTTTAATTGTTCTGGAAGACTTTGGGTTTTTTACTATTTTTTTAGTTGTGCAGCCTTATAAATTTAATAAATAAATATCATCTGTAGATGGAATCAAGGAAGCCATAGAACACAAGTATTATTCTAAGTCAAAATTCTAATATCTCTTACGTGTATAGTGCTGGTAGAGATTTTCACGAAGATCTGAAATGCATTTGTATGTATAATCATCCAAATGATCTTATGTTGTCTTTCATTAGAAAATCCGATTCAGCTGAATTTCTGATTGCTAGTACAGTTGTAAATGTATCCACCCAAAGATGATTTAAACTTCCTTTCAGATCCATGACTAAACACTTAATACTTTAGTCCAGTATTTGGATGCATGAAAATATTTTGCTAGGGTTTAAAACTCCATTAGTTGCATTTTTTCTCCCATACATACTGTAAAGGTAAAGGTAAAGGTTCCCCCGCACATGCGTGCTAGTCGTTTCTGACTCTAGGGGCCGGTGCTCATCTCTGTTTCAAAGCCGAAGAGCCAGCGCTTGTCCGAGGACGTCTCCGTGGTCATGTGGCCGGCATGACTAGACGCCAAAGGCGCACGGAACGCTGTTACCTTCCCACCGGAGTGGTCCCTATTTTTCTACTTGCAGTTTTACGTGCTTTCAAACTGCTAGGTTGGCAGAAGCTGGGACGAGTAACAGGCGCTCACTCTGTTACACAGCACTCGGGATTCGACCCGCCAAACTGCTGACCTTCCGATCAACAAGCTCAGCATCCTAACCCACTGAGCCACCGCGTCCCTTATATATACTGTAAATATAGGCAAATATACTACATAATACTGAGAAGAACTATGACTCTATTAGAAACCCAAGAGATCCACCATCCTTGAAAAATTCTATGTCAAGATAAGTGTCTCCAAGAACTAGAATGCAGCTGACCATGTATATTGGATTTAATACAAATTAAATTTAAAATATATCTTTTGTTTAAGAGCTCAGGGCAACAAGTTTAGTATTCTATCACTCTGCTCCTCCTCCCCCCCACACACATTTTTCCTTACAACAGTAATCCTGCAAGGTAGGATTGGACTAAAAGGGTGGGTTGAATCTGGATCTTCACCCTAGTCTTCCATACCCATACCCTTAATTACCGCATCATACCAAACCACAGTACCCAGATCGAGAAATATATTCTTAAATCAAAGGATGGACACTTGAATAGTAACAAATTCATGACACACTATGTTCACATAATACATATATGAATGTGCAGATGTATCTACAGTCTTAAGAGGCCATAAGACTATCTGATTAATTAATGAAAAATGTATTGAGGGCTGCTGCTTCTACATCATCTCATCAGGGTGACACCACAAGCATATGTGATGAATGGGTAGGGCAGGGATAGGCAACCTTGGCTCTTTTATGACTCATGGACTTCAACTCCCAGAATGCCTGAGCAAGCATGGCTAGCTCAGGAATTCTGGGAGTTGAAGTCCATGAGCCATAAAAGAGCCAAGGTTGTCTACCCCTTGGGTAGGGGAAGGAAACAATGAAATATAATGTCATGATGTTGTGACATAAACTCCACCCTTTAGGTACCTGCTTATCTTGCCAAAGAAGCCCAAGTTGACATAATAACCATTCACTGACCATGGTTTTTAATTTGGTTTTTATTGTGTAAATTGTCCCGTATTTCTTATATTCATTGTTTAATTCTTTTTTAATTTTTCTATTTTATGTCTCTTAATTTTTATTGTTGTGAGCCGCCCTGAGTCCTTAGGGAGAAGGGCGGCATATAAATTTAATAAATCCTAATCCTAATCCCACTGAAAGAACAACTGCAAAGCTAGCCGCATTTTCCGATCTAATTGACCAACCCCTAATGTCTGCTGCTCTTATTGTTCACCATATTGTAACATTTTGTTCTAAGTTCCATATAATAAATGCTAATGTGGTGGCGAAGACGCAATGTATTTTCATATATGGTGGACCTGTAAAAAGGTTAAAGCTTTTTGGATTAAAATCTGGTGGAATATGCAGAAGATATTTAAGCAAAGGATAAAGTTTTGTGCGCAATTGTTTTTATTGGGCATAATTACGGATACTACTGTTGTGGACACTAAGTTGATGTTGAACTTAATTACGGCAGCAAGACTTTTAGTAGGTCAATATTGGAAGAAGGAGGAATTGCCGACTATAGAAGAATGGACTCTAAAAGTTTCTGACCTGGCGGAAATGGCAAAGATTTCGGCTTTTTTGAAAGACCATTCGCAACAACGTTATATTATGGAGTGGAAAAAGTGGATTGATTACATCCAGAACAAATATGGGACTAAAAATTTTCATTTAGCATTTGTATAAGTTTTGATGTGATATTAGTATTGCTTGTAGTCATTTTATATGAGCTACAGTGCGATAGACTTAATAGTTTATTGTTGTTAACATATGGTTGTTTATGATTGTTTTTACTTTTATACCTTGTATTTAGCTCTGGGAAGTCGGGGAGGGGGGAGGGGGGTAGGGGTGGGGGGAGGGTTAGGGAGGGTTAGGAAGGGTTGGGTGGAGGGAGGGGGGAGGGATTGTTAAAGATAAAATGTATTGTAAAACTTTTCAATAAAAAAATGCTAATTCTTCTGTATGAATGTCATAGTTCTGTCTTTATTAATCTAATGACAATATTGAATTGTCCAGAGTGTATTGGAGTTGGGTGGCTGATAAATTCAAATAAACAAATTATTTAAAATGCAACAGCCAAGCAGCACTTAAAAATTATCAAGGATGAAGTATAATGCTTAATTGTTTGTAAAACTAAATTGAAGAGGAAATAAAAATGTGTTTTTCCACCCAAGAAACCTAATCTGAACATTTATCAGAAGTTGTTAGAAGTTGTTGAGATAAGGGAAACTTTGGTCACCTAAATATAAGATAACTTGGAAATCATAAATAACATGTCAATTTGAATATTGATGGGAAATTAATGCTTAGGGAAAAAAAAGCAATAAGGACATTGATTGTATATAAGGATTAAATGCAAATGCAATTAAGATATGTATAAGCTAAAAATTATTGATAATTGTAACAAAGATGTCTTATTTAGTTGATAATAATAACTGTATTACCCATTATGAGATAGCAGATATTAAGGGGAAAAGAGAGGAAATATCTGGTGTTGGAACATGAGATTTATACTAAAGATTTATGTATCCTATTGAACTATTGATTAACCTAGTCATCGTGTTGCTTTTTAAATAACTGTAAAATGAGAAAATTAATAAAAGAAGTTGCTAGCAATAAACTCACAGGAACACTTCCAAGCTTATTTACTATTGTGTTATCCAACTCGATTTCATTGTGGGCCGCATCAGCATTGTGGTTGCCCTTGGGAGCCAGGTGGGCATGGCTGGGTGAGTGTGGTCGAGTAAGCATGGCTGGCTCAACGTTGCTTGCGTTTGGGGACACCTGTGGGTAGCCAGGCGGGGGGACCTGGGGGGTCTCTGGAAGAGGAGGAAGGATCAGGGCGAGTGCCAGGACCTGGTCCATCAGAGGAGCCTTGCTGTCCCTCTCAGGCTCTGCAGGGGCCCTGGGATTTTGGTGCAGGCGGCCCGGGGCCCTGGGGGGTGGGGGAGGGTGCATGGCCCAGACCTTAAGCTCCTGGGATAATGGGACTCTGTGACCCAGCCCGGTATCACTTTCTGGGGAGGTGGTGCATCCAGCAGGCCAGATTGCTTGCCTCCTCCCCCCATGCC
Source organism: Vipera ursinii (assembly GCF_947247035.1). Taxonomy (NCBI): domain Eukaryota; kingdom Metazoa; phylum Chordata; class Lepidosauria; order Squamata; family Viperidae; genus Vipera; species Vipera ursinii. The sequence goes on from NC_139516.1 coordinate 195,857,793, forward strand.
TCTGCCTCCATCTTTGCCCATGCCTGCTGCAGTGGGGCAAGCAGCCAAGCAGCCGGCCACCTGATACATCCAGTGGGCTGTATCATGTGCCTTCCCACCTGTGCCTCTGCCTCCACCTCCTAAAGAGCTGGCCCAGCAGCCATGGTGCTCAGTCCCACCTTGTTGGGTTGGCTGAGGGATCCCAGGGTGCTCCAGCTGAGGGGCAGCTGAGGGGCCAGTGGGCTGAGGTTGCTACTAGGCACTGCCAGCCCCTACTTGCTTGCTGATTCCGGGTGGCCCCATGAGCCAGGTATGGCTCATAGGCCTTGAGTTTGACATGCCTGGTTTAGCAGATATCTACCAGTCCCATTCTGAAGATTTACAATAGGTTATGGTTTGTTTGTTTGTTTGTTTGTTTGTTTGTTTGTTTAAAAGAAACCACAATACAAAGGAGAAATATGTATTAATTAAAATTATAAGTATGGAACCATTTTATGTCCGATGTGTACCATTTTAATACACATGGGTCTGCACATATGATCACTAGAATGATAGGTCGGTGGTGTCAAAAATGGATTTCTCATAAGAATGTGAGTAAGCAAATTATGGGATTGCTACACAGTTTACCATATTGGAGAAGGCAGGACTATACCCAGCTCTTGTCAGGAATTATGTCAACCTGTGTGGATATCAGATCACATAGAAGGAATTATATTTGGAGGGCAGCTAACATTCCATGCCACTTACATATTTAGTTAGTATATGTTCTGCATGAAGGTTTGTGTTCTGCATCAACCATGATGGCCTGGCCTGGCCTCATGTGACATTTGAATTATAGAATGTCATCCCATGGAAAACCAGACTATAGACTGAAGATTTGGCTCTTGATCTTTTACTTTGGGATTTCAGTTCTTAAGATTGCATTGCGCAGATAGTTTTGCTTGAATATTTAGACATTTTTATGACCTGCCTAAGGAGCTATGTTATAAGACAGCTACAAAAAAAAACCCAGCATGGTATCAATAGCAATAGAGTACAAGCCACTAGTAATGATCCTGTTTTGGAAAATCCTGAGAATATATACTAGGCATGTTGTCAACTATATATCAGTTGTCAACTACAGTTATCAATATCATTTGTCAACTACATTACTGAGTAAATGTATCAGCCTGTAAAATTGGTGCAGGAAAAAGAATCTGCTCCTACATATTCATAATACAGCATCTTTGCCTGATGAGCTTTGTATTAGATCTGTGTGCTATTTAAATATAAAAGGCTACCTCATTTATTTATTTTTTGTTCTTCTGGGAAGGAAAATTCTTTTCTGCCATCAGGTCTATCGGGCCCTGACCTTTTTTGATGTGCTTCAAGAATTGATGAGTTTTCTAAGACAGAGAATCTTCCAGCTGAAAGATTCTTTAGACATCGGTCCCAACCACCTGCTCAAAGCAAAAATCAGAATTAAAACAACCCTAACAGATGGCAGTTGAGCTTTTGCTTGAATAAATCCAGTGAAGGGAGCCTACCACTAATTTGATGAACTGGCTGCATTTTTACTCTGTTCTTACTGGTAAAAAGTTCTTCCACCCTTCGCCCATCATTCAGTTAGAATTTGCTATCCTATAATTTAAACTCATTATTCTGTGTTCTATAACATCAGGTGATAAAGAACAGGTTTTTTTTAAAAAAAGAGAGTTAATATATCTGCTATTGTTTACAGACATGCAGAGATTAACATAAAGATTAGCACTAGACCAGGGGTAAGGCAAACTTGGCTCTTTTATGACTCATGGACTTCAATGAGCATGGCTGGCTCAGGAATTCTGGGAGTTTAAGTCTACAAGTCATAAAAGAGCCAAGGTTGCCTACCCCTGCACTAGACCAACAATCAAGAAGTAAACATTACCCCAAGTAAGGAACTAGCAACTCAGACAAACATGCTAACAGTAAGCAACAGCAAAATCAAGGAACCACCAAGATCACTCCCACGAACAAATGGTTCTCTGTGTGGATGCCACTTCCAGAAATCTATTCTGGGCCTGGGCAAGAAAAAAAAATAGCTACCGGTTCTGCCGAAGTGGTGCGAACTGGCTGAATCCCACCACTGACTCCCACCAACACTTACAGGGCAAGCCACTTGTATACAAAATGAAAGCATTCCACACTGCCTGCTAGCATTGATGATGTTGCCTAGTTTAGTAATGAAATGTCTGCAAGAAAACAGCCAAACTCAGGGAGTACCAAGGATCCACAGTTCAATCCTGAGTTACAAATATTCTCTTCCATTAGCGGAATAAAATACAAAAAAAAATAATTCCATAACTTGTAACTGTTCTTCTATTATTTTCTTTTTCCTTCCATTCAATTGTGTCTGATTCAGAGACTGCCTGGACAAATCCCTGCAGCATTGTTTTCTTCTTGTTGTTGTTGTTGGTTGGTTTGTTTTGTGACAAGGGTTTTCAATGTTTCGCTTGCATTCTTCTTCATAGGATTGACAGAGAGTGATTGGTCCAAGGTCACCCAACTGGCTTTATGCTTAAAGTGGGGCTAGAACTCACTATCTCCCAGTTTCTTGCCTGATGTCTTAATCACCTCCCCCTCACAGAGATTGTTCCCAGAAAAGAGAAGGGGAAGGCTACTACATTTCTTCTGCTGAAGAGCAGGAAAAAATGCACACATTATATGGAGCTGTTGTGCACAAGTTTATATCTGAAGAACCAATTTATCATTCCCTAAAATGTGTGGCAATATGCATGGCTTATTGATCATAAAATTGAAAAATGCCTTGGTATGTTGTCATGGAAAGTTAACATATCTTGCCAGTGACATTTTGGCAAACTGTCCCAACATTCATGATTCTTCTAAAATTCAGTATTTGTCTTTAAAAGCAGCAGTTCCAATGATAAAGTATCTTAGGAGCCAGAACTAAAATTACTCTAAGAACAGATAACTACGGACTTAATTCCATGCTAAAAAAAATAAATAGAAAGAAGGCACACATAAAACAGAGCCAGTTTGTGTAGGCGGGGGTTATCTTTAAATTTTAATCACCTTGTTGTTAACATTGTCTGAAATAACATACATATCTACTTATCAAATCAATCACTTTGGAATAAGAAACATTATGCACACTAGCACAATATGACTAAGAAATAGGCCAAAGAAATTAAAAATCGGAGAAAAACAAATGAAGATAACACCCAATTTATAGCAACACCATTTATATATCTACATCTTTTATTATTTTATTTTGTATGTTATTTTTTTAAAAAAATATTTTTATTTATTGATCCAATTTATATGGCTGCTTATTTGGGTAATAAACAAAATAACAAAGAATTTCATTTAAAAAAACTCACAAAAATGCATCAAGCTTCAGTAAAAAAATAACCAAACATTAGAGCCATACATCCATGCCAAAGTTTCCATGCTAACATCCAATGTAGGGTCACTTTCAGCAGTGAGATGGATGGATGGATGGATGGATGGATGGATGGATGGATGGATGGATGGATGGATAGATAGATAGATAGATAGATAGATAGATAGATAGATAGATAGATAGATAGATAGATAGATAGATAGATGATAGATAGATGATAGATAGATAGATAGATAGATAGATAGATAGATAGATAGATAGATAGATAACACAACAGAGGAGGCCTAATATTAGAGACCTGGTAGATGACATTGTTTTACCAGTATCATTCAGAGTACTCCCACTTTGCCAAATCTGGTGGGGCAGGAAGAAACTCAGAGGGAAGAGGTGGGCCATGATAAACTGTATCATGTTGGTCTGTAAAAGTGATAACTAGCATCTTGAACTGCACCCAGGAACCTGTTGTAGTTCATAGAGCAGTGTTGTTGCATGGAAATACTACAGTATTCTTGACCCCATTTTGGTTTACCATAGATCCACTTTTAAGTGCCCCATTCCATGAATTCAACTTACTTTCACATTTTTCCTTATATAGTAAATTCCAACTTTCAAGTAGATGAATTCTCTTCTGTTCAACTATCTTCTTACTAGCATTTGTACAACTTAACATGTTTTTCATCCATTTTCCCATCTTTGGTAAACATTTTACCAAAATACACATCTACTTGTTCTTTTTTTCATCATTTATATATAACTTGCAATTCTTCATTCAATTTCCCCTGTCAAACACCAACTATTTTGGTCTTTGATACATTGATTTTCAGATCCTTGCTTCTCACTGTCTTATATAATTGATCTAATATTTGCTGCAAATTATTCAGCTTTTTAGCCAACAATGTATCATTGCTTGCATTTAAAAACAAATCTGCTTATTCATATCCTCAATCAACACTACTCTAACATCTAAAAAAATCCTTTTACATTTGTCTATAAGCACATTAAGCAAGGAAAAGGATATCATACATCTTTGTCTTATTTCTTGCTGAATATTGAACTGTTTACTAAGCATTCCACTTATTTTCATGCATAGCTTTTAAAAAAAATCTGCTTTCAGCAATACACTTTGCTCTCTTTTTTCTCAAGTCATTTGGAAGGAAGGGAAGTATACTATTCTCAAACTATATATTCCTGCAAAGCTACTGTAGACGCTGTTGTAGGAATCCTTTTAGTTTGAAAGGTATGATAGAACTACAACAAAATAAATACACAACAGGAAAATTTATGTTTTAACCCATTTTGTTTATTTATTCATTACATTTATATACACTCACCCATCTCATGTATGAGATGCTGGGCAGAAAGCACAGTTAGAAAAGAAACCAGGAACAATTAAAACAATTAAAATAATTCCTTTAAACACTTAGAATAATCAAAACTATGAATATTAAAAAAAACAGAACTGTACTTATAATGCAACCATTTTGTAGGCTTTTTTTTGTAAGCTATCCCCATTTTTTTGTAAGCTATCCCAAGGCCTGCTGACAGAACTATATCTTAAGGGTCTGCAATGAATAGCTGGAATATTCAGCAGATTATGCAGAGTCCATAACAGAGAACACTATTTTGAAAAGATTGTTGTTCTTGAAGGTAGAGTGGATACTCCCCAAAGTTAGAATTCTCAAGATCTCAGAATTTTCTCTAGTTATAATATGACTTGGAAGACTACAGGAAAAAAAAACCAATTCTGTCACATTTACTTCAAAGTTTTATCATATAGTAAAAAAGAAAAAAAACCCACCTTGAAGAACTTTGGAGAACACATCAAGGCCTATTCTGGCTGTGCAATTCTGCCATATATGAAAAGCAACTAAAGGAAAGGAGAGGAAGACTTTGTGATTGAAAGACACTCCCTTTAGCATTACTCTATTCAGCAATGAACAATTTTAGGACTAAGCAAGCTCCCTTCAGCTGTTATTTCAGAATGTGCCCACGCATCAAGATCAAAATGGCTCCAAGAGGCTTCCTGTTCATGAGCTGCAGAAAAACTGTATCCAAAGAATGTCAGAAAAAGGATAAATAAAGGTTGTCAGATGTATGTGTATTCCTGTTCAAAAGTTGCCTGTGTGTATTACTAAACCTAGTATCAGGGCCCACTTCAAAACCTCATCCCAAGAAAGCAGAACTCATGGAAGCAAACACTTCCAAAAGGAACTTTTATTAGGAGAAGCTGATAGCAGACATACTAGACAGGATCTGAGGTTTTCCTGTGCAGATCAATAGGTTAAAGAGTCCCCAAGCAAAATCCCACCCCATAGTTCATCCGGATGGTTCAAATCAGCCAATCCCCAGGTGTTAAGTCCATTGTGGGAAAGGGGAGATAACATCAGGCCAGCTCTGGTTGTAACAGTGATGTTTAGGCAGTTCTTCGAACTTTCTTTTGAGAGTGGAGACATAAGCCAGGTGCTGGAGGTTACATTCCTTTCTTCCCCTCCCCTTTGCTAGTTGACAGTTAGGGAGAAGAAAGTACAGAGAGAAATAACGCAGGAAAGCGAAGTGTTACACTGTAGCGATAGAGGAAGCTAAGGCAATAAACCCAAGATCACTCCCCCACCTGCCCTCCAGGAGTATGGCAGAACCCAGGGAGAGAAGAAAATGGAAATTGGGTCAGGGAAACAAGAGGAAGGGAAAATAAGAAAGCAGATAGACATGGGTTCTGACACCTAGATTAAGAATTGTCTCATTTTTGGGCCCAATACACATGACTCTGAAATCAATGAGTCACTCATTATAATAGTTTATCTGTACACAAAACTGTGTGGAAATCCATTCTGCCATGTATGGATTACTAGGGGACCTATCAAGAGCTTTAATGTGCCTATTGCAGCTGCATCCATAGATTTTTATAAAATTGATATAAACATTAAATAGAACATACAGAGCAATGCACCAATTATCAGCAGAAATTCACTCAGCACTTGCACAAGAGGGGAGGGGGCATTCATTGGGCACAGCAACACATTGAGCCTAGAAGTCCTTGCAAACAAATATGGTTCTTCATTTGTGTGTGTTTTTGTACAATACCAATAAGGAAGACATTTTTAAAAGCAGCTTTCTCAATTATATTTTAGACTGTTACACAGGATGGTGTGGATAGGATTCTATCCTAGCTACCTTTTCTTTTAGCTAATGGAAGCATAATTTTTTTATATGCATAGCTAAATGTTTATGGAGATTCTCAGTCACCCATACAACCATGACCTGAATGACTGAGAATCTCCATAGACATTTAGCTATGCTTATGTTTTTACCTTTCTCCTGAAAGGCTGTGTGAAAAAAAGTTTTATTAATATAAAACTTGGATTTCTCTGTCATATACACATGGCATGATTTGAATTATTGACAGAAGAGAATATTTAGAACATAGGGTTGGAAGGGACTTTGGAGGTCTTCTAGTCAACTGCCTGCTCAAGCAGACCTTATGCCATTCCAGACAAATAATTGTCCAATCTCTTCTTGAAAATCTCTAGTTGCTCAGAATTGAATTGCACGTCCTTGGTGCTCTCTGAGCTTAGTTGGTTTCTTGAGGACATTTCATTACCAAACTAGTTAACAACATTAGTGCTAGTAAGAAGCTCTCATTTTATATACTAATGACTTGTCCTGTCAATGTGGATGAGAGTGGCCTTGATTAAGTTATTGTTTACTGTTGGACTAATGTTAATCTTGGTGTTAATCTCTGCTCATCTGGGTGCTGGTTGCTGGCAAGGAAGTGTTTTGCTCTTTTTATTGCCTTGTTGGCTTTTTCATTGTCTCTTTTGTATGGTACCTAGATGATGTTTATCTCTGTGCCTGTTGATGGGTGATTTGTCTGAGTACCAGATTTCTAGGAATCCTGTAGTATTTTTGGACTTGGCTTGGCTTAGGATAGTCACAGTTTCCTAGCTGAAACTATGGCTAAGTGTGTCCATGTGTTGTTAAATCACTCACTCACCCACTTAATCAGAATTCAATTGGAATAGAGTTGGAAGGGGCCATGGAGGTCTTCTAGTCCAACTCTCTGCTCAAGCAGGAGACCCTATATCATTTCAGATAGGAGGCTGTCCAATCTTTTCTTAAAAACCTCCAGTGATGAAGCCCCTACAACTTCTGAAGGCAAGCTGTTCCACTGGTTAATTGTCCTCACTGTTAGGAAGTTTCTCCTCAATTCCATGTTCCTTCACTCCTTGATTAGAGTCTCGTGTTATAAGATTTCCTGATTGAAGGATTAACCAGTTACATCACTTTTGCCCAAGAGACAGCCAGTTGGGGGCTCCTTTCATGTCCCTATTAAGATGCCCAGCGAAGTGGTTCCCATCTATCTACTTTCCCACTTTCAAACCTTGGGTCAGCAGGAGCTGGAATGAAGGACAGGAGCTCACCCTGTCAGGCAGCAGCATTAGGGTATTGTGAAATTAGAATCCCACATGATTTGCATTCCCCACAGTCTCAGGAGAAAGTTCTTCTACTTGCTACTTAACCTCCTATGAATCTCTGGTTTTCTTACTATGCCTTTTGATTTTTCTATGCTTCCACATTTTTAGTAAGACCTGAAACACTTTTCCCCTAACCTCCCAATTCCTTCAGTTTTCTGCTTTCTATTTAGAACTTTTTTCTAAATTACAATGATTGCCTCAAGTATCTTTCCATATATTTAGAATGTATTTGTTCAGTCTTTGTATCATAATGTAACATTGACAATGCAATTTCTTGTTAGACAGATATTCTTGAGCTGAAAACACAAGAACTATTCATATGTCTTTTGCATATTTCCCAAATCTATTGTGCAAATCAAACTCACATACAGTAGAAGTAGCTCCAAATTCTACTTTGCATGTAAAAAACTAGTATGGTATGGTGGTTGAACAACTGGGAAACCAAAAATTAAGTTCCCACTCAACCATTGTGCTCATGGAGTTACATATTGCAGCCCAACCTGTATTACTGCCCTGGTGGCAAAGAGGTTTGAATGCAGTATTGCAGGCTAACTGTGTCCACAAGTCTGGAGTTCAAACCTGATGGGCACGACATTGACTCAGCCTTCCATCCTTCTGAGGTTGGTGAAATGAGGACCAAGATTGTTGGGGGCAATAGGCTGGCATTGTAAACCACCCAAAGAGTACTATCAACACTATGGGTGGTATAAATCTAAGTGCTATTGCTATGGCTAACATTATTACACTAAAGTAATAACCTAGTTATTGTCTAGAATTTGGGCTTTTTGATTGAAAGCAATTGTTTGAACCTGATTTTGAGGATAATTTTGGGAGGGGGGGGAGAGTTGAGCTTTGAAGTTAAGCAGTCATTCCTGATTAATACCTGATGTTACATTTCTTCCTCCCCCCTCCATCTGTCTCATTAATTCAGGGGTCCATTCCTGGGAGAGATGAGCCTCTGGGATTGTATGCCAAGAATATACAGCATACTAGGAATCCTATTTCTTGTCCATCCAAGTATGGAAAGTCATTCATGGCACAAAGGTGATTCCAGTTGCCCAGCTAAAGCAAGTAGAAGTGATACAGGGAGATGTCAGAAACATGTGATCATTTTATAAACAATGGCAAATGCATCAACTCATACTGTGTGGCTAAAAGCAATATTAAATCATGCCTGTAGTTTTGTCCAAGAAAACCATGTGGATAGAAAATATAAACTTAATCAACCCTGAATTCTCACTCAAAGTACCAATGACCAGGCTCAAATTATCTTACTTTGGACACAATATAAAAAGACCCAGAATTCTGGAAAAGGCTCCAAAGATGGGAAAGGTAGAAGGAAAGAGAAGAGGATGATCAGCAGCAAGGTGTATGGACACAGTTATGGTGGCAATGACTGCACCATTGGAAAACCTGAAAGATTAGGGGCAGATTGTTAGGGGTGGGAGGAATCTATGTGACCACTGGGAGATGAAAATGGCTTGATGACACATAATCAGTCAATCAATGTTTGGTAACATAACAAACATAGGAAATATTAAGAAAGACAAATCAAATGCACACGTAGGCTTTGCTGGTACTTTTCAAAATCCATTGCGAGTACACAACCACTCATGTATACACAGCTGGCTCCCTTTATCCATTCATTATATTCTACTCTCAAGTAATTCATTCCAACACATATGGGCAAGCACTATGGAATTTGTTGTTAGATCTGTGTATCATACCTTTTCTTATTAAAAAATATTGCAATCCTGAAACCAATATTTTACTTTTCCCTTGTTGGTTTTGTGTAATGATAGAAATTGTCCATAGGGTCCCAATGGGTCAGACATGACTTCGCAGCTAACAACAACAGTGATAGAAAAACTATGATTCCTTGGGTATGAAGCTCTATTTTCTGGTTTCTGGAGTACATCTAAGTAAGGAACTGGAAAAATAGATTGCCGTATATTACAAAACAATTAAGCTTGGTTTGCTATTGTATACATTCAGTGGAGAAAAGCTGCATTCAACTGGACAGAGTATATACATATTCACAGATCTCACCAAATAGAGAGACCTGTTTTGCATAATATACTGAAATAATGTGCTTTGCTTAGTTTGTCTTGTCAGCTCGTTGCAAATTGTTAAAAAGAGACACATAAGTAACTTTTGCCTTACTATAATGTGTGGATTCACTTTCATATACTAGGAATAGGTGTGCAGTTTAAATATAGGTCTGCTGCATAACCCAGTGGAGATACTATGCAGTTACAAAGTAAGGATATCTAGGATTCCTTTCTCAATGTTTTTTAGCCAGACTTCTTTCATCTCTAACTTGGTACTATAAATCCTAAACATTTTCTGAAATTGAAAGTCTGTTTGAGAAAACATTGGGGGATTATCTCTCTGTGTGTGCTAATGGCAGATTCCCTATCACTTTTGGAATGCTTGCCCTGCAGATTGTAAATCCTTTTAATAGACAATTGCCTAAGTCTCCCTAGTCCATTGAAAGCCACTTAAGCTTGCCTCAGTGCAACTTAATACATTTTAAGGATGTGTCTAGAATTTTTCTTCTACAGATTCTATACAATTGAATATAATCTGAAAGTTGAAAGAAAAACCTTGCAGTTGATAGCCAATTTTGCACCTGGTTAGGAGGAAACCACCACACTTGGTAGAAATAAGTTTCCATGTTGCAGATCATCTAGAGCTGGGCTTGTCAGGAAGAACTGAACAGATGTCTATTACAGCTGGGTCTTATAAAGTAGCTATAAAAAGGTAAAGGTTCCCCCGCACATGCGTGCTAGTCGTTTCCGACTCTAGGGACCAGTGCTCATCTCCGTTTCAAAGCCGAAGAACCAGTGTTTGTCTGAGGACATCTCCGTGGTCATGTGGCCGGCATGACTAGATGCCAAAGGTGCACAGAACGCTGTTACCTTCCCACCGTAGTGGTCCCTATTTTTCTATTTGCATTTTTACGTGCTTTCGAACTGCTAGGTTGGCAGAAGCTGGGACGAGTAACAGGCGCTCACTCTGCTACGCAGCACTCGGGATTCGACCCGCCAAGTAGCTATGGAACTATGCATAATAATTAATGTAGCAGGTAGGGATACTGGCTTAATGATGCAGACTGAGGATAAACAACTAGAGAAAGTGACTCAGAACTCATCCTTCCATCTCACTAACCATGGTCTACTAACCTTTTTCCAAGGATATGTCCCCATAATGCACCCATTGTCTCATCCTTGTTCTCATCTAAATTAATCTTTAGCCATTCCATTTTGAAGGAATGTTTTCTGACTTCTCTCAAAAAAAAAATCCTATTGTAGAAATCATGTACAAAGCAGTATGTTTTGCTGATAGCCTCACCATTTTGCACAATCAGATTCTTCCACATGATGTTGCCAGTGGCCACTATCTGTCATCAGTGCCATTCCCTCCCATCATTTATCACCTTGGGGTATTAGGAATATTTAATCAAACTGTGTCCAAAAATAGTGCAGATGATACCAATATCAATAGAGGGAAATTGAACAAAGAGTGAAGCAACCTAGAACTAAGGAGAAATTTCCCTACAGTAAGAACAATCAACCAGTGGACCAACTTTTAGAAGTTATGGGTGCTCCAATACTGTAAGCTTTTAAGAAGGGACCAGACAACCATTTGTTGAAAATGGTATAGTGACTTCTGCTTGAGCAGGGGATTGGACTAGAAGAACCTCCAAAGTCCCTTCCAACTCTATTCTGTAAGAATTATATCATTGGGGGAAGAACATGGATCCCAGATATCACTCAGTAAACCATGCAAGCTTTTTGCTGCTTGTCCAACTCTCCTCTTCTGTTCTAATAAATTGTTAGTGGTCCCTTTTTCGGATACAAGTTTACCAGAAGTGTTCCAGAAGTCCAGTAGATTCATGGTCAGACATTGAACAGAGTACCTTTCCAGTAGCAACCTATCTGGCAACTAGAAAATGATAAATTTCCCAAGCACCTATCCACCCTTACCTAAGCTTGCTTTACCAGTCTTTAAAGTGAGCAGTGGGTTGTGGTTTTCCCCATTGAGATGACTGAGAGGCCTAAAGTCACAGATATCTACTTAAATATCTGGGCAGAACTCATCACAAAACCTTGTTACTGAAGCAGACAAGAACTCAGCTGTCAGGACAATGAAAATTATTTCAGCAAATATTCTGGCAACCCACAGAGTGGAGAAATGCATTCATGCCTGAATGAATGCACATGAACACAACCTTGAAGAAGATTCCAACGGATATGTAAAAAAAAAAAGGGACAGCTACAGAAGTTAAAATGGAGATGGCAGTCCAATTTTCATAGTTTATAGAATGTCCATCCACTTATAGAATGGTTGCCTATGGCAACAATTACCTCCCCTTTGATCTAAATATTTTTGTATTTGGAAATTTAATTGTCATATGGAATCTTCAAGACTTACATGTCCTATGAGCAGATAGTAGTATCTAAATCATGAAAATAAAATAAAATAAAATATTTCATTAGATATAAAAACAATACTTTAAAAACCAACAAATTGAGTATTGCATACTGTTTGAAGGATCACAGAATAACACACACCTGTGTTGTTATGGGTTGGAAGTAGGGAAGAAGAAAGCATGAAAAAGAGGATGAAATACCTATAGATCATTGTCATTAGCAAATTCAGTATGATGTCAACATTCCTTCATTGACGACTTAGATAGCATATGTTATTTCAGCAAGGAGCACATTTTAATCTTAAGAAGGAAAATAATAAGGTGAAAAATGTTTTCTGTTATAGAACCCAATAGATACAGTTATCTAAAACAATTAAGCAAGACTCTCTAAAGTGTTTTTGATAGCCCTGACTAGAATTTCCAGGGACTAATGCTGGAATATTTATTTTCCTTTATGATGTTTGTAGTGCAATTTTATTCCATGAAACTCAAGTTAGCATACTTGGTTCTTCTGTATATCTTGTTTATTTTTATTATTATTATTTTTTTTAAAAATCACCACTGTATTAAATATATTAGGGAGGGAGAGGTAGAATGAGAAGATCTAAGGTTAATCAGTGAATGTTGTGGCTGAGTAACATTCTTACTCAGATACTCTAGTGAGCATGCTTATAGCTTTCTCACATTGTAATCTTTAATCCAACCCATCTCTTTCATATCTTTGTTGTGTAGCCCACAAACAGAGAAAGTTATCCAGTCACAAAATACTATAGTAAAGGATGCATGATTTAGGGTCATGAGGATTTTATTGCCTTCCTATGTTAATGCTAGAAGTTTCTAAGCCAAGATTTGAACACAGAACATAGAATAACAGAGTTGGAAGGAACCTTGGAGGCCCTCTAGTCTAACTCCCTACACAAGCAGGAAAGTCTATACCATTTCAGACAAGTGGCTGTCCAGTCTCTTCTTGAAAGGCTCCAGTCACAACTTCTGAAGGCAAGCCATTCCACTGTTTTAATCAATGAATTTCAATTAATGATTTCAGTCAATGCTTTCAACCAATAAAACTGGCTTCTGTTAAGAACTGGATACTTCTGACTTCAAAAGCAAATGCAAATATGGGGGTATAATAGTCTATAATAGAGAAGCAGAAACAAGTGGACATGTAACAAACTCCACATACTGCATCACAAGGAAAACCTTTCCACAACATTGTTGTAACTCTTGATATTGAAGTTTAAGACAAAAGTCAGCTCATGAGATCCATAAGAAAGGAAATAAGCCCCCCAAAGTTCTATGCTGCTCAATTACCACTCATAAATTAATGGTAACATATACCTCAGTTTACAAATAAACTAAGTGTTAAGAAATTTTATTGCAGAGTTAAATCCTGGGAAAGGGGAGGAGGAATTCATGCTATATTGCCTTCAGTAACTATTCTCTTCATTGCTGCTTTGTAGGACAGAAACATTGATACCTTCATAAATTACTTCAAATGACTGGCTCACATAAGCATAATTATAAGTTAAGAGCTGCAGCATCAAATGATAATTTGATCCTTGAATCAGCCATCCTAAATCAAACACCACTGTCAGGCCCAAAGAACTGAGAGCAGCACAAGGAGTTACTTCTGAATGGTTTCTTTATTCTTGTTTACCTACAGACAGAATCTTGCCAGAGTAAATTATATGCATGTCTATAAATATTTTTTGTTAACTGCTAGGGAGAGTCTGATCTTCCCCATCCTCTGTCCACCATAAATTCCAAGCTTCACTATCTCTTTGCCTTTTGGAAAAAAGCCTCTTGTTCCTGCAACTGCAAACTAGACTCCACCACAACCACAGAGCAAATTCATACCTTGAGCATCTGAGCACACCTCTAAAGGACCAGAAGTCTCTAACCGATGGCAGCTGCTAATATTTTAGATATTGCTCTAATCACATTGGCTATTGGTCTGCTGTGTTTGGGTATTTACACTAAGCTACAAACAAAACAAAACTTCTGAAGCTACTTTATACTCTCATTTCTTCTGCTGCTGCAACAAAATGTCAGGTTCTTCTGGAGGATGAATTAGTGCAAAATTGACCAGTGGCATTTGGATGAAAGACTTGATAAAAGCAAAGTCCCAGAACTGAGCACAGAGTCACCTGGAAGTTAGTTCACCAACTCCAGTGAATTTCAAGTATGTGTGCTGGTATCAAAGGATTTTAACTTCTCATTATGACATTGACTTTATGAAATGTAGACTGATTGTACCATCTGACATAGTTTCAACGAGTACATTTTTTTACAAGTTCATTCATTTAGTGTGGCCCACCTACACAGGGCTGTGAACCTATCTTTTGTGTGGTTCTGAATAGTATTATTATACCAAGTTCTTGACCTTTCTAACTTTTTGCTTGTCTAATACAGTGTTTCTCAACCTTGGCAGCTTTAAGATGAATAGACTTCAACTCCCAGAATTCTCCAGTCAACTAGGAACTCTGGTAGTTGATATCCACCCATCTGAAAGCTGTCAAGGTGCAGGGGTGTACCAAACTGCCAGTTCGCGGGCCGGATGAGTCATGCCAAAACTGTGCCCACCCCATTGCCAGCAATGGGGAAAAAATGTGATACCTCACAACATGTCACATGATGTTGTGAGTTTGACACCCCTGAGGTAGAGAAAGACTAGTCTAACATTATACATTAATTTTTAGTATTAATATTCTGTGGCTCTATTCCTACCTTTGCTTGAGCTTCCATAGAAATTCATGGCATCAGTATAAGTACAACTCTCTTAAAGCAGACCTTACAATAGATAATGGAAGCTTCTAAAGCTATCAACCTAAAGTTATTTTAAATGCATATTGTCAAATAATCAGCATTTCAGGTTAAGATATCACCTTTCAGCTATAGCACAGCATAAATGAAACTGTCCAACCAGAACCTAGTTTGAAGATTACATTCTTATAGAAAAGTGTGCCTCTAAATTAAGAAGACAAAAAGATAATAAACAAAGTATGCTGAGCGTTCCTGGAGATATACATGTTATATATTAGTGATATTTCTTTCCCTATAAAGTCTGAAATCAGCACAAGCTGTATAAGCATATTCAAGCAAAAAGTACAAAGATATACATAAGTCTTTAGAGAAACTCTCTATGTCAACGTTTTCATTGTTTGATGTCAATTACATGGTCCTGCTAGCACTCAGTGAATAGGGACACCACTGCTAATGTATTATTAAGCAAAAATAACTCAGTACTTAAGAATAGTCAAAGACAAAAAAAATCTCTTCCTTTCCATTTAGTATTGTCAATTTATGACCAGAAAGTTAACAACTGTTCAAAGTTACAGCAGAAGCTGCTTACAACACAGTTTTGCAATTTTGACATGATTATGTGACAACGATTAACAAAGGAAACTGGTGTTTACTTCCAGTTTCTAGAAAACTGCTCCATAATTAATAACAACGACAACAATTGCAGCCTTCACTTAACTGTGGTATTTGCTTTATGACTAGCACATTTGTTTAATGACCACCACAAATAAGGTTGTCTCATGTTGACCTGCTTTTTCCGTCTATCCTGACCTATGACCTAATTGTAAGAATAAATTACAATCATACCTGGAGGAGTATCTATACCACTTTCTCATATGGAATCCTAGGTTGCTCTAGAGAATCTTGGAAATAGGAAATCCCCACGTATTAAAACCTTGTCTGTGCAATATTTCAAAATTGTTTCCAAAAAGCTGTTTTAGAATCTGCAGGACCATAAATGTAGCCCTACTCTACATCCCTTTAAATCAGCCACATTTTTCACAGGCTTGCATTGCTGCCTTCTGCTGCTGTCACATGATTTCAGAAAATGGCATGGGTGCTGTAAAGAAATGTATAGAGATGCTACAATTATTGCTCCCATGTGCTCCATATCACTTTCTGAAACTGAATTTAAACTATTGCACATTCTATTAAATGTCTTATGCTTTTCTTTACATTCTTGTATTATTTCTGTATAAAAGCTGAGCTTTTCTGTAACCGCAAGCATAAGCATGAAAAGCCGTATTCCAAAAATAAAATTATCCTCATTGTCATCATCATCATCATCATCATCAAAATCAGTGCAATAATTACTCCCCCAGGAAATCTCTCAGTTGGAAGCAAAATACACACAGCTGCCAATAGAAATTACACAGATAGTAGTAAACCTCCAGGTAACAGTAGCTGATGCAGTAATTTAGGATCTTGTATCAATAAAGTTTCAAACAGATGCCAAATGCTTATTTGATTTTACCAGTATAATTTATTTTCTCAGATGATCTGATGATTCTTGCCAGATACCCAATTCAAAATTTGTTCTAATTCTACACAACTTACTTTCACTTTTACGAGCACAAAGCACTTGCTTTTTTATTGCTTATTTCAATTTAAGTTTACATAATTTAAGTTTGGTAAAGCACTCCAAGAAGGGACGCGGTGGCTCAGTGGGTTAGGACGCTGAACTTGTCGATCGGAAGGTCGGCAGTTTGGCGGGTCGAATCCCGAGTGCCGCGTAGCAGAGTGAGCGCCTGTTACTTGTCCCAGCTTCTGCCAACCTAGTTGCACCACCCCCTAGAGTCGGAAACGACTAGCACGCATGTGCGGGGGAACCTTTACCTTTACCTTTAAAGCACTCCAAGATGTTCACATGAAAGATGCTATTTAGGTGATTAATTTCTCTTTTAGTTGGAAAGTGAACATTATAAAAATTCATTGTAAGAAATAGCTGGAAATCACAGAAGATTTTTTTCCCCCTCTTTTCCCATCAGCAATATGTAAAGTCATCTTTCAAAACTATAGGTGATTAGGAAGATTCAGTAGCCACCTAAAATAATAGGTAAAGTCTTAGCTCAGTCCCCATTAATTAGGTGGCTTGAAATTAAAAAACCAAGGGTTTTTCTTGCAAAGTCATTTGCAAACCAAGACAGGTTTGAAGAGTGAAGTCCTTTGTTCCGTTTTAACAAGACTGCCACCAAATCAGAGAGAATGGGCATGATTATTTGAAATCATTCTCTTTCAGTTGCTTGAAAACTTCCAACTAGCAAAATGTAATCAATAACAAAATAACAATAATAAACAAGCAGGTGAGTTGTACTGTACTAACTTTCTTTTTGCTATATGTAAGCCAAATTCTTTTAAAATATATATCCACATATAACAGCAAAGCTGATATGCACATAGACAGAAACAACTAATAACCATACAGAAGAAGTGAGCTAAAACTATTGAGAATTGCCAGCATCATCCAATAAACAGAAAAAATAGAATAACAGAGTTATTCTAGTCCAAATCTCTGCATGAGCAGGAAACCCTATACCATTCCAGACAAGTGGTTGCCCAGTCTTTTCTTAAAACCTCCAGTGATGTAGCACCTACAACTTCTGAAGGCAAGCGTTCCACGTTCTCACTGTTAGGGAATTTCTCCCTAGTTCTTTTTTCCTTGATTAGTTTCTATCCATCGTTTCTTATCTTTCTTTCTGGTGCTTTGGAAAACTGAGGAGCTGCCCCCTTTTCTTTGTGGCAGCCCCTCAAATATTGGAGCACTGCTATCATATCACCCCTAGTCCTTCTTTTCACTAATCTAGACAAACCCAATCCCTGCAACTGTTCTTATATGTTTTAATCTCCAGGCCTTTAATTATCTTAGTCGCTCTTCTCTGCACTCTTTCCAAAGTCTCAATATCCTTCTTATATTATGGTGACCAAAACTGGATGCAGTATTCCAAGTGTGGTCTTAGTAAGACTTTATAAAGTGGTTCTAGTACTTTATGTGATTTGATTATATTCCTCTGTTAATGCAACGTAGGATTGAAGCTACTCTTTCTAATCTTCAAGTTCATAATCACAAGTTCATTTTTCTCTTTTTTAAACAAAAAGTTCATAAATGGTTTTCAGACACTAATAAATATGATTGTTGTTCTTTTTCTAATCAGACAAATTAATTTTGCATCTCTGCTAGTTCTGGTATCTTCACCCACCATTCTTCCATTGTGAATATTTCACAAACTTTCCACTTTTGCACGTGTTATCTTAGAGCAAGAATCATATATAAAAATAATCTTCTGTTGATCCTTTCTAATTGACTATCCATCAATCCCAACCAAAAAAAAAATCTAGCATGGATTGAATGTTGATCTTTACAATTCTTACTAACTCTACTCCAAATGCCCCTTCTGGTCAGTAGAAACAAAAAAGTTGAAAGGATTTACACTTCTGAAATTACATGCCCAACATCATCTAACTTCAAATGAATCAGGATGAAATCAGAGTTCCATTTTTTAAATATGCACATCACACCAAGCAGGTGTCAAAAGCTATACCTTTTCTGCATTTTAACTGAAAGAATAAGCTTCTGTAGAATATATTTTGGACTTCAGTTTCATTTGCATGATTTATATTCCACTTCTCAATAAAAGCCCTCAAGGCTACTTACAAAACCTAATAAATTCTGATAAATGGATACAGTAGCAAATAAACTGTAAGAGAAAAATAGCCACTGAACTGATGTAAAGGCTCTCAATGTCACAACTCACCACCCAGAATTACAGGACCCACAAAAAATAATTAATCAACAGACCATATCTCTCTTCCGCTCTCTGCGAGAATAGGAGGGATTAAAACAATGCTTGTTTATTGCTTTAAGAAATTTGTGTATTTCTTTAAAAAAAATCTCAGATTAAGCCATGAACATCCCAGGAGACCATACTAAGAGAAAATTCATACTAAGAGTTGGAATGCCATGAGAGAAAAGCCCATTTGTTCTGATTTGGTCATGGTAGGAAAGGCCTCTGATCTAAAGATTTTCTCAACTGATAGAAAAGTCCATATGGGATAATTCATTTTTTTTACATAATGTTATTTTTTAAATAAAGTATTTTAGACTTTCATAGAACCAATTGATCTTGAATATAGAGTAGAATAATGGATTCACTTAACTACCATGGCATTCATTTAATGACCATGGATTCACTAACCAGCCATGGTGATTTGTTTAAAAATTACCACAAAAAAGGCTGTAAAATCAGGCTAGTTGTGTAGTGACCTGCTTTACAAATGTCCCAGTGTATGACAGTAATAGGCAGTCTCCTTTAAGTTCATAAGTCAAAGACTACCTATATAGTACCTGTGAGTTTTAGATATTATCCAGCATCTCTTGGAAGCATGATAAAAAATTAGAGCTGCTCAGATTTTAATTTACAGACTCTTGAAGTATGTTGCTCAGTCCTATATCACTGTGTTTTAATCTGATGCTATTAGAAAATCCAAAATATTATCAACTCTTTCAGAAAAGGAAAAAAAGGAAGCATATCTGGCACATTTATAACAACTATGCATTAAGGTTCAATCTAAGAGCACCCTCAGCCATCTAGTTGAACTTTAAAAGTACAAGCCATTCAACAGAGATTGTCTCACTTTCAAGATCGGATAAACTATTAAGCACAACAGTACCTTGAAATTAAGTATGCAAATTCCCATTCAGTCTACAACAGAGTATTATGATGCAGTGGTTAAAATGTTAGAGTAGGGCTGAGGAAACCTAAGTTCAAATCCTCTATCAGCTACAGAAGTTCAGTGGGTGGGTGATTTTGTGCCAGTTTTCGTCTGTCAATGCATCCAATTTCACATGACCATTATGGAAGTCCAAAGTAATAACTAAGAAATGCCATCACAGCTCCTGGAGGAAAAGCAGGCTCTAAATCTAATGAATAAACAAATACATTATTCTAGGCATCTCATCAGTTATCCATGGTGACATGTAGTTTAGAGGAAAATAAATTAAAAGTTAACTGGTCTCACATCCAAATTTTATCCATCAGTGCATTATTGACTGTCTTCCTTTATCTCATCTATTGCTTCCTAGTCAGCAGACGTTAACAGAGAAACTTTCCTAAAGTTGATGTCCTCCAGAGATGTTGGATTTCAATACCCATATTTCCTAGCAAGGATGGAAGCTAACAGATTCAGAGAAGTTGCATAGAGCTTTATTAGGTCCATTAAGCCACTTATGTACTCAGGCAAGAAAGCACTCAGGATCATTCAGCACCAATTACTTATCTTTTAATTAAGATGTACTTTCGGGTTGAATGTTTTTCACACAGTAATTGGCCACTGGGAATCTAGAAAAAAAAGGAGGGGGGGAGTGGTGGCTTTGCAAAGACTGAAATCATCTGATTGCTGCCCTAAAAAAAGTCTTCAACAATAATTATTTGAGCTGACTAGAATAACATTAGAGGCCAAAAAAGAATGCTCTTTATTATAATATGTCAACATTATGTGCTTCAACATTTCTCTTGTTTTCTATTCCATGGGTCCCTCTGCTCCCTAAATTTGAAAATTGCTTTGCTTCCACATTGTTTCTGTGGAATGTTCTGGATGAGGTTAATCAATATTCAAGTGAGGTATGTGAAAAATGTACCTTATTAAGACAAATAATTGCAATAAACATTCTCCTGAAGCTCTGAAAGCTGATAATATGCTTTCACATTATGGATGGCTATATAAATTGCCATTTGAAGTTGCATGTGATAAGCTATAATACAGAAATTATGTGCCTATACATGCACACACATAAAGTGGATTAAAGTAACCTAAATTGAAGCATTTCTTAATTTTAGTTTGCTTATAGAGACTGTTACAGAGACAGATAGGAAAACAAAGTCATGTTGTTGCCAGGATTTGTTATGTTTATTTGGAAAAAATATTTCAAATGCTATTTTTAAATATCACCATCAAAACAAACCTAATCCGTTTCCAATGGTGTTTCCCCAATATCTGATTTTTTTAAAAATGCAGATTATTTCATTAATTTAATTTCTATAGAAATATAAATAAAACTGGCACTATCTGAATGAATATTGTAGTTTACTACAATAAACTAATTCCTAGGAAGTTTTACATATAGGTTTTTTTTAATTATTCCATTTATATCCCGCCCTTCTCCGAAGACTCAGGGCGGCTTACAAGCTTAGCAGTAGCCTTCATTCTATGTATATGCCTGCTTATTAGGGCTTTCGCCGCCCCCCCCCCAGTGGCATTATTACAAAGTCAGCTTAATTGCCCCCAACAATCTGGGTCCTCATTTTACCTACCTCGGAAGGATGGAAGGCTGAGTCAACCTTGAGCCTGGTGGGATGCGAACCTGCACTAATTGCAGGCAGCTGGTGTTACTTAAGGAGGCATTAGCCCACTGCTCCACCAAGGCTCCTAGTTGTTGTAAACATCAACAGAAACTATTCAAGATTCTTCTCTTCTCATTGCAGTGAACCATGGAACCGATCTTGCTGGTTAAATTCAGAAGTAAAATCTTTAGTAGTGTTTTCCAAAGGCATTTTTAATAGGAGTCCTAAAATATTATAGTGAACATGACACAATGCATGTGCAGTGTTGATGGTCTGAAGCTCAGCAGAAATGTATGGGCTATTTTCCATTGCTTTCTTTTCCATTGCATTCTTCCCCTAGGTTACCTTTATTTAAAAAAAATATATAAGGAAATCTAGTGCTGCAGTTTCATCACTTTTGCCCCTTTAGAAATGATAAAATAGAGCATCATTGCAAGGAAGAAGAGGAGGAGGAGGAGGAGGAGGTGGGGGAGCAGGAGGAGGAGAGGAGAAAGAGGAGAAAAGTAAGAAGATCAGGAAATAAATAATAATAATTGAAACAAACATGCTTCCAGGCATCAGACTAGCAATATTCTATATGCATTATCGCTGAACTGCTGTTAATGGTACTGAAATTCTAAAAGATTAGACACTAACAAGCTGGTGAAAAAAGATTTTATTTTTTGTTGTACTATTGTGATTGATTGATTTTAAAAAATATAATTTTTGCATGTATCTAGATTTTGGTGTTTAACCTTCTCTCTCTCTCTCTCTCTCTCTCTCTCTCTCTCTCTCTCTCTCTCTCTCTCTCTCTCTCTCTCTCTCTCTCTCTCTCTGTTTGTGTGTGTGTGTGTGTGTGTGTGTATGTGTGTGTCTCCAGAAGGACCCATTTATCCACAGGAAGACAGGAAAGTGTAAATATTGTTCAGCTGTTACCAAAGTGCCTTGTCCAAACAGGATTTTCTTTAGCCAGTTTAATTGAGCCTAAGACAAGACCTGCTGAAAGATACATTATAGAGAAGCCCATAGTGTGGCCCAATTTGCAAGGCTAATGTCATGTATGATGAGATGCATAAAGATGCACAGAAATAGAAAAGAAAGATGAAAACTAAAACTACCTAATACCAGGCAGTTGTCTTGCCTTTGGCATGAAAGAAGGTGGTATATGGACATAGTAAATGCCATTGTTTGTGATACCTGGTATGAACATTTATAATGAAGAAGAGTTAGAGTCCAACTAATAGAAAGGTATATACATTAAATAGCCAGAGTAAGGTCATCCCATAATATTAGGTTACATTACAGTGAATTCTCCATGATCCAGTTTATGAATGGAGACCACATAATCTGTGTGGGCTGTGTAGAGAGAGTTTCTTCCTTTAAATTTCTGGGAGTCTACCTCTGTGAAGATCTGACCTGGAAAGTTAATACAACCCAGGTGGCTAGAAAGGCCCAACAGAGGCTTCACTTTCTCAGGGCCTTGCGGAAGAACAGGGTAGAACAACGGCCTACTATACTTTACCGGTCTACTATAGAGAGCGTCCTCTATATATGGTATTGTGGTTTGGTATGCTGGTCTGACAGCCGCGGATAGGAAAGTATTACAGAGGGTGGTGAGTACAGCACAAGACATTGTTGGCTGTCCCCTGACACCACTGTGAATTGACGGCGGGAAGGACGAGGGAGACGCGTCTTCGTTCAACAGGTTTATTTAGTCAGCCCGGACAATAGAACAGGGGGGGAAACATGCTTTATATAGACAGCTGTCAAACGGGACAGCAAATCAGCAGGGCGTATTCTTCCCGCCAAGAACAGGGGGCCAATCGGTCAGCTGTCAGGGCAGAATCTCCCCAGCGACAACGCTAGCGAGTTAGCCAGGGAGGGGATCCCGTCAGCTGGTTTTGGCGGGCGGCCGGCGTTTTGACAGCTCGCCGCCGCTACTGCGCATGCGCCAACTTTGACAGCTTGCAGCTGCCGCTGAGGGCTAGCCGCGGGTTTGACAGTTCTTGTTGTAACGCGCATGCGTGCCGTTTGACAGCTGTCAAACGGCCACGTGTACTTGTGGGCCGCGTGTGCGGCTGCGCATGCGTAGTCTATTGACAGCTGTCAGTGCGGCCGCGTAAAAAGCGGCCTATGACAGCTGTCATTATGTTTCTGAATATAATGCACCCCTTTCCCCCCCCTTGAACTGAACACATAACTTGAAGTAACTTTTAACTGGTGTTGGAACTGTTTGGTGAACTTCCGGCCCATTCGAATTCCGATAAGTATGCTGGCGGCCTCTTCTGACGAGTGGATCTGCGAGGTGCAGGTTCTTCTATGGTTGCGGGGGCTTCTGCGGGGAGAATGGGCGGTGGGTCTGTATGGCAAGGGATATGCCTCCTTAAGTAACACCAGCTGCCTGCAATTAGTGCAGGTTCGCGTCCCACCAGGCTCAAGGTTGACTCAGCCTTCCATCCTTCCGAGGTAGGTAAAATGAGGACCCAGATTGTTGGGGGCAATAAGCTGACTTTGTAATAATGCCGCTTGGTGTGTGTGTGAAAGCCCTAATAAGCAGGCATATACATAGAATGAAGGCTACTGCTAAGCTTGTAAGCCGCCCTGAGTCTTCGGAGAAGGGCGGGATATAAATGGAATTAAAATAAAAATAAATAAATATCTTCCGGGTAGGTGGTGCTGGGGGGTTCAGAGTTGTCTGCCGCCACTTCTGGCGTGGTGGTGTTGGGGGGTGACCGGGGGCGAAGCTGGTCTGCGTGTCTCCTAAATGTGAGTCCCCCGCCCACGTTGATGGTGTATGACAGGGGGCCGGTTTGATCGAGAACCACCCCCTGGGTCCATTTATCCCTTCCCCCATAATTTCGGGCCCAGACATTTTGTCCCTTAGTGAATGTTTTGCGTGGCAAATTGTTGGTTTTTTTGGCCGCTGGCCTGTCTGGGTGCAGTCTATCGAGTCGAGTGACCAGTCGGCGACCCCATCTTAGTTCAGCCGGAGATTTCCCGGTGGTGGACACGGGGGTGGTGTGGTGTGCGAGAAGGAAGCAGGCGAGTCGACGGTGCCAGTTTCCGACGATCATTCTGCGCAGGGAGTCCTTGGTGGTCTTCACCATGACCTCTGCGAGGCCATTACTGGACGGGTGGAATGGGGCCGATGTTGCGTGTCTAATACAGTTCCTCCTCGTGAAGATCTGGAAGTCACGGGAGGTAAATTGAGGTTCGTTGTCAGTAATTATGACATCTGGAAGACCGTGGGTGGCAAAGACTCCCCTTAGTGCTTGGATGGTGGCCTCTGATGTGGTGCTTGAAACCGGGAGAACCTCCAGCCATTTAGAGTAACTATCTACAATGATTAAAAAGGTTTGTCCCTGGAATGGTCCTGCATAATCGAGGTGGATGCGGGACCAAGGATTGGAAGTGATTTCCCATTTGTGAACTGGGGCGTGTGGAGGGGCGGGTCTGGTTTGCTGGCAGAGATAGCAGCCGGCTACATGCTGCTCGATGTCCCTGTCTAAGGATGGCCACCAGACATAACTGCGTGCCAGGGCCTTCATTTTTGAAATGCCAGGGTGACCTTCATGTAGTGTTTGGAGAACCCTGGCCCTGTGGCATGAAGGGACTATTACTCTGCACCCCCAGAGGATGCAGCCTAAGTGTGTTGATAGCTCGTGTCGTTTTGCAAAATATGGTTGGATGGGGGGGCAGGGGCAGGATGATTGCCAACCTGATGTGACCCATGAGAGTACCCTGCTGAGGGTGAGATCCCTGCTTGTAGCGTGTGCGATGTCTTTTGCTGTTACTGGGCATTCTGCGAGTTCTTGTATGGCTAGGACTTGGCCGGCTGGGGCTGGGTCAGGGTCTATTTGAGGCAGTGGGAGCCTGCTGAGGCCGTCCGCATGGGACATTTCCTTTCCAGGCTTGTAGATTAGTCGATAAGAGTAAGCAGATAGGAATGTCGTCCAGTGAAGCATTCGCGGGGATAAAATTTGCGGGGTTTGGCGGTCCCATGTGAATATGCCCAGGAGAGGTTTGTGATCAGTATAGATTTTAAAGGGTCTGCCATAGAGGTAATCATGGAATTTCTTAATTCCAGCTACTATAGCCAGGGCTTCCTTATCTATTTGCGCATAGTTGCGCTGGGTTTTTGAAAGTGTCCTAGAGTAGTATGCGATTGGTGCTTGCGTGCCATCGTTAAGGGAGTGGCTGAGGACTGCCCCGATGCCATAAGGTGAAGCATCGCAAGCGATGCAAAGCGGTTTGGTTTCGTTGTAGTGCGATATGGTTGTATCGCTAGATAGTAATTGTTTTAGCTGTTTGAAACTATCGTTATGAATTGGGGTCCACTGCCAGGGGGCTCCTTTGTCCAGGAGTCTATGGAGTGGTTCCGCTATTGTGGCTTTTCCGGGCAAAAATGAGTGGTAAAAGTTTAGGAGCCCCAGGAATGCCTGGAGCTCCGTTTTATTTTTTTGGGGGGGTGCGGCTTGTATTGCTAGTATTTTAGCGTTGGTGGGGTGAATGCCTTTGCCGTCTATTTTGTACCCCAGGAAGTCTGCAGAGGGTACTCCAATTGAGCACTTCTCACGTTTCAATTTTAATCCGGCTGCACGGAACCTTGTGAGGACTTCGTGCAGCCTGGTTGCTAGTGAGTGGGTGGAGTCGCCCGCGATGAGGACGTCATCAAAATACGGGCAGACTCCGGGGATGCCTTTGAGGGTTCGTTCCATGACTTCCTGGAATATTCCAGGCGCCACAGAGATGCCAAATTGGAGGCGGTTCACTTTGAACGCCCCTCTGTGCGTCACTATGGTTTGGGCTTCTGCGGTTTCCCTGTTCACAGGGAGTTGCAGGAAAGCATGTGCTAAGTCTAATTTGGCAAAAATTGAGCCAGACCCAATTTCTGAGAGGACATCTCTAACTGATGGGACTGGGTATGCATGGGGATTGAGTGCGCGGTTGAGGGTCGCTTTATAGTCCGCGCAGATTCTCACTTCCCCGTTGGGTTTGACAGGTGTCACGATGGGGGTTTCCCAAGTTCCGCTGTCAGTGGGTTCTAGGACTCCTAACTTGAGCAAGCGGTCTAATTCCCTGTCTATTTTTGGTTTTAGGGCGAAGGGAACTTTCCTGGCTTTAATTCTAATTGGTCCGACCTCCGGTTTGAACTTGAGGTCGATGGGGAGGCCGTTGTATTTGCCTAGTGAGCCGTCAAACACATCCGCGAAATTTTTGCAGATATTTTCTAAAGAATTGGTGTGGATGCGGTTTGTCCCTTCGAGGCAAATGCCTAATGCTTCAAACCAATCTAACCCGATTAAGCTAGTTCTTGGTTGCTTGGTTATTTGGGCTGTTAAGTGGCCTGAGAATTTTTTAAATTCTACTTTCAGAACGGCCTGTCCCTTTAAATCTATCTGCGCACCTTGAAAATCTGCCAGCATGACCCTGGAGGGTTGAATGGGGATGTGGTGATTTGTTCTGTTGGCTATTCTCTGGAGGGTGTCCCCTGACAGGATGGAAACGGAGGATCCTGAATCAACCTCCATTTCACAGGGAATTCCCTGAATTTTGACCCACGTTCTTACTTTGGCTCTGGGGATGTTGTTAGCGGGAGCTTTTGTTAGGGAGCATACGGACCCTACAACCCCCGGGGGAGGGCGGGGAGGGGCGATCCTACCTGCGGGGATCTCATCAAGGTCGTGGAGGGTCTCCCGGTTTAGGCTGCGACAAGCTGATCGGATGTGGCCGGTCTTGCCACAGCCGTGGCACTTCGCGTTTCTGAACCTGCAGGTAGCTCTGGCATGGTTCCTGCCGCAGCTTGCACACTTCGCCCTGGCATTGGTCGGCATTTTCTTCGCGTTGGGGGCTGTCTGTCGGTCTTGGTTGCGGTTCCTCTCCCGGCCGGCGACCATTCGGTTGAAACGGGAGAGAATTGCATCGACCCCGGCGTTAGGCTCCGAGGGTCCTTGGTCAAGCTCCCGGGCTTGATGGACGGTGGTGCCCGAGTTTTCTCCAAACGCCTCAGCCTCGTCGCGATGGCTGTCCTTGTACGCCATTATTTCTAGAGTGAGCTCTGCGAGGTCCATTGTGGGCCTTGCCACAAGCTTCCTCTGCAGGCGCGCGTTTTGGAGACCGGCGATGACCTGATCGCGAATTCGGTCCTCCAGGTCGGGGAAATGGCACTTGCGGGCGGCGTGTCTGACGGCCGCGATGAAAGCGGTGGAGGTTTCACCTGGTTGCTGCTTCCGTCGGGAGAAGTAGAGTCGCCAATACAGCTCCGACCGCCTTGGCATGAAGTGTTTGCTGAGGCGGTCAGTGAGCTCGGCATACGGTATCGTGGCGACTGGGTCTGGGCTGCAGAGGCCGACAGCGATGTCATAAACTGCCGGCCCGCTGAGGCACAGGAGCGCGGCGGCCTTGTGGCGGTCCTCCGTGATTTTGTTTACGAGGAGGTACCCCTCAACCTGGCCCCAATGCAACTCCCATCTTTCGGGGTGCCGGACGTCGAACTCCCTCACATGTCCTAGGTTCGCCATGCTGGGTCCGCGGTACTTAGGGCACCCGGATGGTTAGCTAGTCCGGTCGGTGACTTAGCTAGTGACTTCAGCGTTGACCGGACAGCGACTTCCAGGGCTGTGACTTCAGCTAGTACCGGGATCCCACCTTCGTCGCCAGGTGAATTGACGGCGGGAAGGACGAGGGAGACGCGTCTTCGTTCAACAGGTTTATTTAGTCAGCCCGGACAATAGAACAGGGGGGGAAACATGCTTTATATAGACAGCTGTCAAACGGGACAGCAAATCAGCTGGGCGTATTCTTCCCGCCAAGAACAGGGGGCCAATCGGTCAGCTGTCAGGGCAGAATCTCCCCAGCGACAACGCTAGCGAGTTAGCCAGGGAGGGGATCCCGTCAGCTGGTTTTGGCGGGCGGCCGGCATTTTGACAGCTCGCCGCCGCTACTGCGCATGCGCCAACTTTGACAGCTTGCGGCTGCCGCTGAGGGCTAGCCGCGGGTTTGACAGTTCTCGTTGTAACGCGCATGCGCGCCGTTTGACAGCTGTCAAACGGCCGCGTGTACTTGTGGGCCGCGTGTGCGGCTGCGCATGCGTAGTCTATTGACAGCTGTCAGTGCGGCCGCGTAAAAAGCGGCCTATGACAGCTGTCATTATGTTTCTGAATATAATGCACACTGGATGACATCGCCAGGGCTCGTTGCCTTGGAAGAGTAAGGAAAATTCTCAGGGATGACTCACACCCTGGACGGTATCTCTTTACTCTCCTACCATCGGGTAGGAGATATAGGAGTATAGCCAGCCGTACCAACAGGCTGAAAAACAGCTTTTATCCGTGGGCTGTTAGGCTTTTGAATGAGAAATAACTTTTGTGAATTTTATGCAGAATTGACTTGGGAGGCTGGTGTG
This sequence comes from Vipera ursinii, assembly GCF_947247035.1. Lineage (NCBI taxonomy): Eukaryota > Metazoa > Chordata > Lepidosauria > Squamata > Viperidae > Vipera > Vipera ursinii. The sequence goes on from NC_139516.1 coordinate 195,886,585, forward strand.
TGGTTGGTTCACATGGTGTAGTAAGATGGAGGGTTTGTTGTCAATGTGTGTTGGGGGGTGGGAGCACAAAGGGAGGCTCAGCTAATCTCAATGTACACATAGTTGTACTTTGACAATAAAGGTTCATTTCATCTGCTTGCCCCAAGTTTATCTGAACATCACAAAGTAGTGCCCACTGAAGGAAGATACAATGAACATTAAATAATTGTGCAATAATGCTGACCAGTAATTATATCAATTGCCAGTCATAACACAGATCAAATTTTCTGCTTATAGTGAGACAGACAGAATAATTAAATGGAGATCACCGTTAGTCACTTGTTTTGGTTAGTTACTTCCTAGTTGCCATTTAAAAATACAAGTACTGATTTAAGAGAATTCACAAGTCAGCCTCTGCAAGTTATTAGGGAAGCTTACTTGAGTTCAGAGACCTTGGTCTTTGGCGGTCCTGCTTCAGGTATTGGTTTTACTCCTTCACCAGCTGTAAGAATATTAATTGAATTCATGTCATTTTCTCTGTCATTCCTATGCAATAGTTCTAGACTATAATAATCTTACTTAGTTTGGGGCTATTTTAAATAAATAAATAAATAAATAAATAAATAAATAAATAAATAAATAAATAAATAAATAAACCTTTATTGTCAAAGTACAACATGTGTACATTGAGATTAGCTGAGTCTCCCCCCTTGCTCTCTCCCCCCAACACACAGTGACAACAAACCCTCCATCCCACCACACCATGTGAACCCACTACACCACACACCGGCCTCCCAAGTCAATTCTGCATAAGATTATGTCCCATTTAAAAGCCTAACAGCCCACGGATAAAAGCTATTTTTCAGCCTGTTGGTACGGCTGGCTATATTCCTATATCCTATATTTTGCATTCTTTTGGTTTGATCACTATAATTGTGCATGTCAATGAAAGATACTTTGTTGTATCTAACATCAAACCTTATTGAAGAGGACATTTTATCCACAGTACCCTAGCATTCCCAACAATAGCTGCCATTAGTCCCATAAGAATCCCACCTAGGATCCCCTCCAAAGAAAAGAGAGAAAAGATATCCAAATGCCTTAGAGGCAGTGGTGGGATTTAGCAGGTTCATACCACTTTGGTAGAACCGGTAGCTAATTTTTTGTTGCCCAGGCCCATAATGGACTTCCAGAAGCAGCATCCACACAGAGAACCGGCTGTTCAAATATTTGAATCCCACCACTGATTAGAGGTGAAACAAACTACAGTTCAGGATGTCATGGAAAAACAGAAGCGAACCAAATAAAGTACATTCTGTGAACCTTATGTATATTTTCTAACTAATGAGTAGCACTTACTATACAATTCACTGGTAAAAATATTTTTATTTGCTATCATATTTTAAACTATCTTCCTTAGAATTTTTTTCCCATAAAACCAGCCCATATCTAAACAAGATGGTGGCTTGAGTTTATCAAGACTGGAAAAGATGTTCAGAAGACATTCATAATATTTTAAGGGCTGTTTATTTTTGTTGTTCTCCCACTCTGTCTTGCATTCAGGTAGATTAATCACTATGCTTTTTTTGGCTGCACTCTTTCCTCTCTGTCTTGTGGAAAATGAATTTCACATGACTACTCACAGGCAAATTTGCTTAGAAACAAGAGGAATATTTCTGGCCAAAATATACATCCACCACAAGGGAAAGACTGCAAGCAGAAATATCCTTTTGGGATATTTCCAAAAATATATGGAAATATATTTATATATATATATGGAAATATATTTTGGATGCTCCTAGTCTGAGGTGAATAATTATCTTAAAAGAAAAAAAATAGGCTGTCACGTTTAAACATGATTCAGTAACTCACGAAAAATCTGATTCAGAACAGTGAACAAGTTTATTGTGGGTTACCGAGGCCACTTAGCATGTCAGAAAAAGACTGTGGTTTTCAGGTTTCTTTTGATGACACCAAGGATGTCATCAGTGACTCTTTTCACACCATAAACTGAAAAATATAATTTTTACCTGAGAAGGCCAGGAGTTCAGTTCCAGCCTAGCAACTTTCAGGGGAAGATAAAAAAAAATATTCAGTTGCTTTATTTATCTCAATATTGATCACATTCTTTATTCCAGCCCATACCTGGAGCTCATGGGGATTATAATTCAAAATATCTGGACAGTACAAGGCACGTAAACATTGTCTGAAGCAGTGTTTCTCATCCTCAGTAACTTTCAGAGTTATGGACTTCAACTCTCAGAATTCCCAAGTCAAGTCCACATCACTCTAAGTTGCTGAAGTTGAGAAACACTGAGAAATATTTTATTGATTGACAGCATTTCTGCAGAATTTTAGACAAAGCACTTTTCCAAACAGTTTCTCCAGTTCTAAAGACAGGTGTTGAACACCATCCTTTCTGCCTGGAAAGCGTCAGTTGAACCGCTAAACAATAGTCTTTTCCCCAGACAAGGTACTGTATTTCTAAAATTAGAGTTTTGAACAACTTTGAAGGAGAATTTCAATTTGATGAAGCTTCAGAGCAGCTCTTCTTTAGAGAACTTTTCACGTTGCTTCAATCAAGATAGGCTTCTGAAAATAGTCTTGCTCTTCTTTACACTTGATGGGAATTGGGAGGTGAATGAAATGGACCAATTTTTAATTTTAATATTTTAATTCAGAGCATCCAGGCATCATTTCACATACTTTTGCTAAACCAAACATTGTATTTCAGAAAAAAGCTCCACCCAGGTTTTTTTTTTTTTTGATAGGTAGTTTCTAGTTTCTGACACATTTTCTTTATTATATTACAATTCTATGCATGTTTATTAAGCATATCCTATTAAGCTCCATTAATTTTCATTTCTAGCAATTAGTTTAGCAGTGGAGACTGGAAGTTTTACTAATGATCTAAACCATTTCTTTAAAATTTATTTAATTTATTTAATTCTGTAGCTTTCCATTTCAACCAATGACTCTGGGAGGCTTATAGTTCCAAAACTATAAAAACAATTAAAACAAAAAATATTTAAAATAAAAAATCCAAGATAGATATATACAGCAGTTATTTACACATAGTCCATATATATAATCCAGATTTATATGAACTGTAGAGAAAGACAGCCACATGTCTGAAATAAAAATAGGAGTTTTTAGGCAATGAATTATTGTGTACCATAAGGTAAATGAGCAGACAGTCCATTGTGCAGATAGTGACAAAGCATAACAACTGCTTCCTTTGAACAATTCTGCTTGCTAAAATCTCATCATAAGCTCTTGATGTCGATGAAAATTACAATTCAATTATGTCTAGCCTCTAATAATAGCTAGTAGAGCTTTAATCTTATTTATTCATTTGATCTTGTCCTCCTTTAATTGGGATAATTGTTGATTGTTAACTTTCGCTTTTTCAATTAACTTAATTATTGGATGGTGTTGAGACTGGTTTGAATACTACCTCTTATTATGACATTGTGGAATAGTTGCAACTCTATTAAAATCAATTGAGCCACAGTTACTTTGTTTCTTTCAATGATCTGGAAAATAATTGATGTATTAAATAATTAAAAGATACATACATAAAGCTTTTTTTGCATAGATGTCAAAAGTATAAAATCACATAACAAAGGGAGAGCATAGATAGTACAAACAATATTAATATGTGGAAATCCTGCATCAACCTATCTTAAGCTGATACATATCCTTAGTCATGATCAATGAGAATTTTGGATGTTGAAATCCACCATGTATGAAATGAACCATGTAGAGTAAAGCTGTCATACATGAATGGAAACTATAAAAAAAGTAATTCTTGGAGAATCACAGTCAGAACCCTTTGTACTTAAATCCAAAGTCATGAAGAAATAACAATGTAGAAATAGAAATGAACTTTTGCAAAAGTTATGTCATAGGAAAGAAACAGACTAGTTTACCTATGCCTGTGAGTTAGTAATTACTTAGGAAAGATGGTTATCCCTAATTCTGTTTAGAAAAATTATCCTGCAATTTTTCTTACTACTTTTCATTTAATCTGACAAAAAGAAAAAAAAAAGAAATTACTTTCCAAGTTTATTCAAAGGAGAAGAGCATTTAAAAAAGATCTCATGGGTGGATAGGATATTTTTGCAAGGGCAAAGGCAAGCCATTCATGCTGTTTTGGGCCTGTAGGATCATTTTTCAAATATTTGCAGCTTTCAAGATTTCAGTTAAATCCCTTTGGACAATATAACAGGGGTTTTATCTTTGTATTTGGATTGGGAAGTATGACCAGGTATTGTTGTGATTCAGGGTCAGCCTGTGGGTTCGGCAGTTGGGTCGGACGACTCAGAGGAGGACGAGGGGGGTGTTGAAGAGCTTGCTGATGAGAGCCCTCAGCCAGGCCCCTCCCACCTGGTCACGATGTAGACCCAGCTGTGTGAGCCTGACAGCGTGGATGAAGATGGCCCTGTTCAAGGACGCCCGATGCAGGAGGCAGTCAATCAGGAGTAAACAGAGGAAGGCAATGGGGCACCTCGGAAGGAGGCAGAGAGAAGCCACGCCCTAAACTGTATAAAAGGGGAATGCGTGGGAGGGCTGGTTTGTTGAAGGCAACCGCTTGAAAAGCTCCTGTTTCTTGGTTCCTGTCTTGTTTGTTTTTGTATCAATAAATTTGGCAGGCTTAATTCCAGCCTCTTGCCTTCTTGTAAAAGGGGTTGTCCCTGCCTTTTCTGCAGGGCCGGTAGCAGGCTGGTACAGAACAGGTACAGACTATCAGAGTGTAGCTCAACAACTGTAGTACTCCCCGTGTCAAAATCCTCATGGCAGCTCACAATCTGGCAAGAAAGAATAGGCAGGTTCATTGTAATTATTAAGGCTACAACATCCTGAAAACTAGCCATGCATAACATGGTCCTTATTTAGCAGCGAGTATGTTAAAACAAGGTGTCCTGTCCCAGTCCACATGCACATGCACACAGGGAGTTTTAAAGACTTTATTGAGGCATTACATGCCCCTACTAGTATTTCCCAGGTCCCACTGACACCCACAGTGAAGTTCCACTGAGTTTCCATCTGCTCAGCCAAGACACCTAAATCCAAAATTCCAAAAATAAAGGCACCAGTCCACAAGCCCACACATAAAGTTCAAAAAAAAAAACCAGGCACAGTCCAGAGTCCACATACAATAAGTTCCAGCCAAAGGTACAAGTCCAAAGTTCAAGAAGTAGGTCCGAAGGCAAAACATATGGTCACATGAAGCACAGGTCTAAAGTCAAGTGAACAGTAGTCACAGAGTTGGAGCAAATGCACAACAGAGAAAATGGGTGGTTGTCATCAGACGGGGCAAGACTACCTCCTTGTGAGTAGCCTCACTGACCTCTGTTGCACCTGCCTCAACTTACCCTGCATGTCCTGGCATCTGCTGGGTGAGATAATTCATCCTCATCCCCACTGACCAGCTGCAACTGTATTCCTTCTCCAACAGTGCTTCTGACTGGGTCCCTGAGCTTTCCAGCTGCAGCTGCATCTTTCCCCTTTCTTCTCCAATATGCCTGGTCTCACTTCTTCCTCTGGCCCTCCTCTCCTGGCTCAGAAGCTTTGGCATCTTTCCAAAAGAGGGGTCCTGTTATGTGCCCCCCTCTGAAGTCCATGGAGCCAGCTCTTCCTTGACATCTGAGCTGGCATCCAGGGAAGTCATTGCATGAAGCCTTCTGTGGCCTTTGATCTTTTTTTTTTACAAAGTGTGGGTCTAATGGGAAGTATCTAATTATTTATTTGATACTGCAGAAATGTCCATAGGTTTCATACTGCAATGTTTTGGAAATTTTTATTCCTATACTCATGATATGCCCCATGATATGCCATGATATGCCCCAGTTTCTAGCATTCAAAGAGAAATGCAAAATATTGGACATGGCAGTATCTGGAAACAGCAGAACAGAAGATAAAAGGCTGGAGAAGATAACAAAATACAAAGACCTACAAAACAGAAATAGAATGATTGTGGCAAAAGAAAGCCAGGGTAATCGAAATAGTAATAGGTGCCTTGAATGCAATCCCAAATCAGCTGGAGCGACATTGGAACACTATTGCAATTGATAAAATCACCATCAGTCAATTGCAAGAGGCTTATTGAGAACTGTTTACATCCTGCAATGATACCTTTAACATTATCAAACGTGGACATCTGTCTAGTCCAGGTTCTTGGGAAGGACTCGATAGGTGGATAAAAATGTCAAATCCAGTCTGAACATCTGGCTGACAGTGCAATGAACCATAACTGTAAGCAACTGAAAAGAAGGTAGAAAAACAGATTCTGCAACAAAATTGAAAAATTGAAAAATAGCAAAGCAGTAATTAATTAGTCAGTTCCCTATTTCCCCTCAACTAAATCACTTGCTATTAAGCAGAGTCCTTCACATCTATGGTGGCATTTTTACTTTATTTGTTATAAATAAACTACAATCCTTTGGCAATCCCCATGCCCTTTAGATTTCAATCCCTATGTAATACTGAGATCACAGCAACAGATTTATTTTCTTTTAAAAAATAAATAACTGGAAAGCCATTTTAAAGCACCTATCTATAAACTAGTAAAACACAAGCTCTGGGTACTTTCCCCAAATTTGAGCCAACCAAAGCTTGTGGAAGGTAATCAGTAAGATTTACATTAACATTCTCCCTGATTTACTATTTTTCACTGCAATGAAGATAACAAGGGCATTGAATGTTCACTTCTGGGTCATTCAGTCAGGAATCCACTTGTACTGAGAATTCCCAAGAAACAGATGTTCTACTTACCAAATAACTGAGTGTGGAAAGGAAGTAAAATGTCTCCAAAATTGGCTTGTTCCTTGTTTTTGGTCCATTTACAGTGGTGGGATTCAAATATGTGAATAACCAGTTCTCTGTGTGGATGATGCTTTCGGAAGTCCATTCTGGGCCTGGGCAACAAAAAAATAGCTACCGGTTCTGCCGAAGTAGTACAAAACAGCTGAATCCCGCCACTATCCATTTATTTAAAAAAGAGAGAGAGAATTGGTGATGCCATGTAGCAAATTGAAATAGCCTTCAATGTTGGTACAGATCATATTCCAAACACATTTTTAAATTCCTTTGTCTAACCCCATTGTGTGTGTAAAACTTTCTAACACAGAATTAGACTTCAGGTTCATAATGGCAGGATGTCAATACATTTAAGAAAAATGAAAGGTCATTGGTAAATGCATTTTGCTGGATATCTTCTGCTCACTGTCTTTCTCTGGTTATCTGCAATGTAGAGTGTCTCAAGTGAATTATATTTCTTCCTTCCACTACTCAATAACAGAATAACAGAGTTAGAATGGATTTTGGAGGTCTTCTAGTCCAACCACTGCTAAGGCAGGAAACCCTATGCCATTGCAGACAATGGTTGTCCAATCTCTTCTTGAAAATCTTCAGTGTTGGAGGACTCACAACTTCTGGAGGCAAGTCATTCCACTGAATAATTGTTCTAACAGTCAGGAAATTTCTCCTTAGTTCTAGCTTGGATCTCTCCTTAATTAGTTTCCAGCCATTGCTTTTTGTCTTCTGATGCTTTGGAAAATAGGTTAACCCCATTTTCTTTGTGGCAGATCCTCAAATATTGGAACACTGCTATAATGTCACCCCGGTCCTTCTTTTCACTAGACTAGACATACCCAATTCCTGCAACTGTTCTCCATACGTTTAAGCCTCCAGTTCCCTAATCATCTTTGTTGCTCTTCTCTGCACTCTTTGTTGCTCTTCTTTACCTTTTTGGTGTGTGAGTCTCAACATCACACACCAAACGATGGACACCAAAAGTGTGTTCTTCATCTATGTTGAACAATAGGTCTCAGAATCATCAGTGCAACAGATATGATCAGGGCCATGTTAGAGAAGATTTTTGTAAATCGGGGTAAGAAAACTAGCTGTGGCAGCATTCACATGCTAGCATATCCTAATGGAATTCCCCTAGCTTCAATATACCAGTACATTCTTAATTTAAAAATGAGTTATTGCTTGAACTTGGTATTTAAGTGGCACACTAGGCTCTGTAAAATAAATAAATAAATAAAATAGTGTGGAGATTCTAAATGTACATTTTGTGGGATTAAATTCACGTACACATTATTTTTACATTGCCATATGCCTATCTGAGTTTGAGAGTTAACTAGTAGATGAAGCAGCTAAAAACAACTTTCTGCTTTAAGATTGGCTATCCAAAAGATGCATAAAATGGGACTAATCTCTTTACCCCAAATGGTTTAAAATCAATATTCATTTATTTAGAAAAGAAAATGTTCATGAAAGTATTCCAGAGACCAGGAAAAAGAGCTAGTTAGATGCTTATTTTCTTAAGAAAAATTATAATTACGTATTTGGGGATTTTCTTTTAATGGACATTTTCTGACAGTAAATAAATTAAAGTGATTCAGCCTGGCAATTTTTTTAGATGAAACAGTTGACCTACCTAAAGAAACATTTCTCTTCATACTATGTTTAAATGGGCTTTCCTTTTTTTTGCACAGCCAGGAATCTTTAAAAATAGAAAAATATAACTATACATCTGCAAATGGGCCATCAATCATAAATATATGTGGGAAAGTAAAGTTACAAACTAAAGCACTTGCCATTTCAAAAACTGCTTTATTAATATGCAAATTGCATTTCTGCTATTTGCATATACTCTAATATCCTAAAATGAACTGATTTCTTGGCAAAATTTATATTATGTCCTCTTCTTCCTCTTCCTCTTTCCCTTCTCCCTCTCTTCTTCTCTTCCTTTATCTATCTGTTTATCTTATACATCTATGTATCGTCTATCTATCTTCATTATAAGGTAGACAATACAAAAATAAGATGGATCAAAGACATCGCCATATGGCTGTTTGACCTCCAAACTGCCCTTCTTCTCACCATGTTCAGCCTGGATGAAAATAGATGCAAGGACGTGTTTACTGCCTTGAGTTATTTGTGAAAATAATGGAGGGATATAAATAAATGAATAAATAAATAAGGGTACAAACACTGATCTTTAACATCATGTTCCAAAAGAAGGTGGATATAATAATTTAAGACTTGAAAATTCACAAGAATTCTGGCTGTCTCATCCTCCAGAAGTCCAGAAGGAGACAAGTTCAAAGGCAGGACATCTCAAAAGAGGGTTGGTGTACTTAAACGCTTATATGTGAAACACAAAGCCAAGATTAGCTCTATATACAGTGCAAAGCAAGTTAAAATGTGTATCTTTTGTTCTGAGTAGAAGCACTCAGAATGAGTTCATATGCCAACCTTTAAAATTAAAATGCCATTCTAAGAGTATGGAAAATTTTAGCCCAGTCTAAAGCAGCTAAAAGAAGGAATCTATCACATCATGGAATAACTTATTTCATACACCCACCAATGAGATCTCCAAAAGACTGCAATGACCTGACCATCACCTTTTCCTTTCTCCATTGCTATAACCAGGTGATCACCAGAGTGGACCAACCAGACCAGATCATGAACTAGCTAGGTCTTCAGATGCAGGAGAACCCACCAGCCACACATAGAAGTCCATTAAAGACCCTGAAGTAGGACTAACAATAGCAGCTAAAAAATAATTTGGCAGTGGGTCCTTGATTTTTTGCCAGATAAATATAATGGAACCTACAACAAATTTATATTTTTATGACTCAGAGTGAAGTGCAAATCTCTTTGACACCAGTGGATTAGCCTACTGACAAGCCAGTTTCTTAATAAGTCTCATGATTAGTAAAAGGTAATTCCACTTACTTATATTGTTGTTGTTGTTGTTAGTTGCAAAGTCTTCCAAATATGCTTTCAAGTGCAGAAATAAAGAATACATGTAGCTCTGACATAAAATAAACCTTTGTATTGACAGTGTTGATTGGCTGCCTCCACGATGTCACTAATCCAGTCCACAGTTAACACACCCAAAAAATCCCTTTTATTATCCCCTTTTTAAATGGACAAGGCAGCATATGAATCAGTGAACATTTTGTTGTTGTTAGTTGCGAAGTCATGTCCGACCCATTGCAGCCCCATGAACAACGTTCCTCCAGGCCTTCCTGTCCTCTACCATCTTCTGGAGTTCATTTAGGCTCACACCTACTGCTTCAGTGACTCCATCCAGCCACCTCATTCTCTGTCATCCCAGTCTTCTCTTGTCCTCAACCTTTCCCAGCTTTAGGCTCTTCTCCAGTGAGTCCTTCCTTCACATTAGGTGGCCAAAGTATTTGAGTTTCAACTTCAGGATCTGGCCTTCTAAAGAACAGTCAGGGTTGATCTCTTCTAGGACTGACCGCTTTGAACACCTTGCAGTCAAGGGACTCGCAGGACTCTTCTCCAGCACCATAGTTCAAAGGCCTCAATTCTTTGGCGCTCAGCCTTTTTATGGTCTAACGTTCACAGCCATACATTGCAACTGGGAAGACCATAGCCTTGACTATACGCACTTTTGTTGACAGGGTGATGTCTCTGCTTTTTAGTGTGCTGTCTAGATTTGCCATGGCTTTCCTCCCCAGGAGCAAGCGTCTTTTAATTTCTTGGCATTAAACATTAAACATTCACCTCCACTAGCTTTGTTGTTGCTCAGCTTTTCTAAGGCCCACTTCACTTCACATTCTAGGATGTCTGGCTCGAGGTCAGTGACCACCTCATTGTGATTATCAGAGACGTTAAGCTCATTCCTGTATAGTTCTTCTGTGTAATTTTGCCACCTCTTCTTAATATCTTCTGCCTCTGTTAGGTCCCTGCCATTTTGGTCCTTTATCATGCCCATTTTTGCATGAAACGTTCCTTTCATCTCTCCAATTTTCTTGAAAAGATCTCTGGTCCTCCCTATTCTATTGTTTTCTTCCATTTCTTTGCACTGTTCATTTAAGAAGGCATTCTTATCTCTTTTAGCTCTTCTTTGGAATTCTGCATTCAGTTGGGTATATCTTTCTTTTTCTCCCTTGCCTTTTGCTTCCCTCCTTTCCTCAGCCATTTGCAAAGCTTTCTCAGACAGCCATTTTGCTTTCTTGCATTTCTTTTTCTTTGGGATGGTTTTAGTTGCTACCTCTTGTACAATGTTGCAAACCTTCATCCATTGTTCTTCAGGCACTTACTTATATAGGCCAGTCCAACCTTGGATAAGTATGCTAATTTCCCTTTACACCTGAGAGCATTGAGGATTTGTCAGGCATATGACAGCCATCAGGATAAACATTCAGTGTGGGAGAAGGGTAGGGTTTCAACTGTTAGAAATAATGTGTGTTAGAATGTGAGAGACTTAATTGACTAATTTAAGAATGAAATATGAGATCAATTAGTGCATCAGGGCATCCCAGGTACAATAACTACACTCATATAAGTCTCCCTAGGCAATAATACAAAACTTAAAGAGCTACAGGCGAGTAGGAAAAGAAGATATGACTGCTTGCTTTAATTCTCTTCTCTTTGCTTTTAGACATTGGATACATATAGCTGAAAAACAGAATTTTGTTCATTGCTCAAGAGAGTTTGCGCCATTGCACACCACACTTATAGTTATATTGTGGCAAATATGGCCATTTTAAATGAAGTAGCTCAACTCCTAGCATCTCAGTTAATTCCTCTACTCCTAACATCTCAGTTAATTCTATGATTGTCCCAGCAAGTGCCTTATCTGCTCCTGATTAGGTTGTCAGGAAATTATGTATTCCTAACTTTCAAGGGTTCTGACTTTAAGGTAACTAAGACTTAGTCTAAGGTAACTTATAAGTCAAACAGGCCCATTTTATTATTTAGTCATCCAGTTACTTTGTAAACCAGACTGCCACTAGCGCAGACATGTCAAACACGCGATGTCACATGATGTCACACAATGTATCGGGACGGTTTTGCCATTGCCGGCAATGGGGTGGGCGCAGCTTCTGCATGACGTATTCAGCCCATGGGCTGGCAGTTTGACACCCCTGCACTAGAGTCTAGCTGTAGGCTATAATGGGTTATACCAGTGGTGGTGAACCTATTGCACGTGTGCCAGAAGCAGCACTCAGAGCCCTCTCTGTGGGCACAGGTGCTGTCTCCCCAACCCCGCCTCCCCCCACGGCCCTCCCCCCCACAGCAGCCCCCCTGGAGGAGAGTCACCCCTGAGTGCAGGCCTTGCAGAGCAACACAGCCAAGGACATGGCAGCTGGGCAGTGGGGACAAGACTCTGCCCTTGCGCCCCATCGCCGTAGTTGATGCTGTGGGGCACAGATAGAAGGCGTGGCTGTCATGGCACTGCTGGACTGCCTGGGCAATCTGCAGCGGGCCATAGAGGTGGTGGGTGGCCCTGCGGGCAGGGCAGGGCTGGGGTGAAGCAGGGGCAGGGGGGCAGTTTGGGGGCACTCTGTCTCACCACCATCACTGTTTGTTTTAAGAATTATAATCAATGTTATATAATTTCAGAATCACTTAGAATCATACAAATATGATATATGATATATCTAGGGATAGAGCTATCCACCCCCATCCCCCCATTATGGTTAGCTCCTGTATTCTGGTTGAATCACCAAGCACACTGGAATAATACAGTACACCTGCCCTAAGTCTCTTCAACTCTACTGGGTCTCTCTTTGTTTTCAGAGTCACAGTACTCAATCAGTGAAACCAAAATGATACAAATATTCTGTTCTCTGGTGGAGGACTCCCAGCTGCAAGATCTTTCCCAATCTTAGTAGAGAAAATCTGGGACCTTGATTCCCTCTGAGCATGCTTGCTTTCATTACCCAACTAGATAACATCAATGCTAGAAAGCAGTGAGGTTTGATCTGTTCATATAAAAGTTGTTTGTCCTGTCACTGTTGATGACATCTTCTTGTCCATATGGAGAGTAATATGTTCAGTAATTCTGACTCTGGAGAGGAGAGGGGAGTCTGAGTTTTGGATGGCCAAAATGGAGGTGTAGGGACAAGGTCCACAGCTGCCTCTCCATCTCCTAAACTGAAGAAAATGTTGTCCATTCAGATAAATGAACAGGAAGCAATAAAATATAGAAAAAGGTGGTAGGAGAGATATATTGGGAGCTAGATTTTCCTAGGCAATAATGTCAAATATATTAATAACACTCTGCCACCTCATAGTAACTTTGAGAAATGCAAAGCTAGATGCCAGTTAATCCCTAGAAAAGGTGTGGGGGAGAGAGAGAGAGAGAAATACCCATTTGGCCCAGAGCTTAGACATGCTTAAAATCATCTTTACACGTGTATTTAGCATTTCTATGTATTTGTTCTTTCTGGATCTGTTCTTTCTAGATTTTCTCATTCATTGCTATTGCTTTATTTTCTGCATATAAATTGTAGCATAATTCTGTCTGAAGAATTTCTGTGGGCACCAGTTAGTTTGGTCAAATATGATCTGGTGTGGTAAATCCTCATATTCTGGTATAGTTCAACAGTGCCACCTAGAGAGACTGGAATTTTAGTGAAGCTTTAAAAAGTATATTCTTAGACTTTGTCTTTCAAGAAACCTTTAAAATTCAAGTACTATACGTGTATAAATGTAGAGTTAATATATTCGCTCATGGCTAGGTATTTCAATATCTTTAAAGAAAACTAAACAGATACACAATGAATGAGTCTATAACTGACTGTAAGTCAAAATGAATATGTGCAACTCTACTTTTAGAGTTTGGTATCACTGAATGCAAGCTGCAAGAGAGAGCTTTTTACTTTATGCTCTGCTCATGAACCTGATCCCCTTGCAAAGCACAGTAGATGCCTCTTGCTGCAGCTCCAAGTTCCTAGACTGGGAGAGTGGAAGCTGTAATCATCCAACAAGGATGAGAGCCTGTGGAACTTTAACTCCTGCTACAGTTCAGTATTTGTCAGATTTTGTTGATTTCTGGGAAATGCATGTCAGCAATGTGTACAGCAGTGTTTCTCAATCTTGGCAACTTTAAGACACATGGACTTCAACTCTCAGAATCCCCCTTTCCATAGCTGGCCAGGAAGTTGAAGTTCACGCCTCTTAAAGTTGTCAATGTTGAGAAACACTGATCTAAAGCAAGGGTCTTCAAACTTGGCCCTTTTATGATTTGTGGACCTCAACTCCCAGAATTCCTCAGAGGAATTCTGGGAGTTGAAGTCCACAAGTCATAAAAGGATCACGTTTGAAGACCCCTGATCTAAAGGAACACAGTTACCCTGCTACAGCTCTAAATAAGGCTCTGGTCAGCTAGCTAAATTACTGGTCTCAGGGATTCTCAACAGAATAAAATATCCCACATCCACATATAAGTATGAGTCAAGGGCAGTGATTTTCTTGATCTGCCAATGGGTTGCAAAAAGCCCTATGGTCATGTAATGGTCACTGGCAAAAGAAATTTTTATGTATGTTTGACTGGGCCCTGGAGATTAATGTTGAGTACAAAGCAATGAACTTCTATTTCTACCCTTAATCTCTCCAACAGTTCAATTCAAATGAAAATCGCCTTTCTGAAAATTGCTGATTTTGCCACCTAGATTTTGGGTAGCACAAATTGAGGATATTTCATGAACCCTACTGCCTTGTCATGGTGAAGAGGCTTGCGTAATTCAATGAAGCTATGAGCTATACCATGCAGGGCCACCCAGGATGGAAAAGTCATAGCAGAGAGTTCTGACAAAACGTGATCCACTGGAGAAGGAAATCGCAACCCACTCCAGTATCTTTGCCATGAAAACCCTATGGACAGTACCAAAAGGCAAAATGATATGACGCTGGAAGATGAGCCCCTCAGGTTGGAAGGCGTCCAATATGCTACTGGGGAAGAGCAGAGGGTTAGTACTAGTAGCGCCAGAAAGAATGAAGCAACTGGGCCAAAGCCGAAAGGACACTCAGCTGTGGATGTGTCTGGTGGTGAAAGGAAAGTTCGATGCTGTAAAGATTTTTACTCCATAGGAACCTGGAATGTAAGATCCATGAATCAAGGAAAGCTGGACGTGGTCAAACAAGAGATGACAAGACTGAACATCGATATCTTAGGAATCAGCGAACTAAAATGGACAGGAATGGGTGAATTTAATTCAGATGACCATCAGGTATACTATTGCGGGCAAGAAACCCTCAGAAGAAATGGAGTAGCCTTCATAGTCAATAAAAGAGTAGGAAAAGCAATACTGGGATACAATCCTCAAAATGACAGAATGATCTCAGTTCGAATCCAAGGCAAACCATTCAATATCACAGTAATCCAAGTCTATGCCCCAACCACCGGTGCTGAAGAGGATGAAATTGACCGGTTCTATGAAGCCCTATAGCACCTTATAGAACTAACACCCAAAAATGATGTCCTTATCATCATGGGGGATTGGAATGGTAAAGTAGGGAGCCAAAAGATAACTGGAATAACAGGCAAGTTTGGCCTTGGAGTACAAAATGAAGCAGGGTACAGGCTGATAGAATTTTGTCAAGAGAATATGATGGTCATAGCAAATACTCTTTTCCAACAACCCAAGAGACGGCTCTACACATGGACATCACTAGACGGTCAACACAGAAATCAGATTGACTATATGCTCTGCAGGCAAAGATGGAGGAGCTCTATACAGTCAGTAAAAACAAGACCAGGAGCTGACTGTGGCAAAGACCATGAGCTTCTCATTGCAAACTTTAGGCTTAAACTGAAGAAAGTAGGGAAAAGCACTAGTCCACTCAGGTATGAATTAAATCATATCCCTGTTGAATATACAATAGAGGTGACAAATAGATTTAAGGAATTAGATCTGATAAATAGAGTGCCTGAAGAACTATGGACAGAGGTTCACAACATTGTACAACAGGTAGCAACTAAAACCATCCCAAAGAAAAAGAAATGCAAGAAAGCAAAATGGCTGTCTGAGAAAGCTTTGCAAATAGCTGAGGAAAGGAGGGAAGCAAAAGGCAAGGGAGAAAAAGAAAGATACGCCCAATTGAATGCAGAATTCCAGAGAATAGCTAGAAGAGATAAGAATGACTTCTTAAATGAACAGTGCAAAGAAATAGAAGAAAACAATAGAATAGGGAGGACCAGAGATCTTTTCAAGAAAATTGGAGAGATGAAAGGAACGTTTCATGCAAAAATGGGCATGATAATGGACCAAAATGGCAGGGACCTAACAGAGGCAGAAGAGATTAAGAAGAGGTGGAATCTAATAAACAGCAGTGCTGGAGAAGACTCCTATGAGTCCCCTGGACTGCAAGGCGATCAAACCAGTCAGTCATAGAGGAGATCAACCCTGACTGCTCTTTAGAAGGCCAGATCCTTAAGTTGAAACTCAGATACTTTGGCCACCTAATGAGAAGGAAGGACTCACTGGAGAAGAGCCTAATGCTGGGAAAGGTTGAGGGCAAGAGAAGAAGGGGACTACAGAGAATGAGGTGGCTGGATGGAGTCACTGAAGCAGTAGGCATGAGCTTAAATGGACTCCAAAGATGGTAGAGGACAGGAAGGCCTGGAGGAACATTCTCCATAGGGTTGCGATGGGTCGGACACGACTTCGCAGCTAACAACTGTTTGGCCACCACTCACTTAGAACTAAGAAATCTGATTTTTTTTTATCTCAGATCCTTTTCTCTCTAATACATTATGCTGAGATAAATTGATTTGGACTGAATGGTTTATTTTATTTGGATCTCTATACTGGATTTTGTACTTTTTCTTTCATTTTTTTTCTCCTTTCCCCCCAAACACCTCCTAGTTTTTATAATTATTCACTAAGTTGCATTTGATAAGTAAATTTCTCATCAAATCTTCCCAACGTGGAAAACTGAATGGTTGCTTAGATACCTTTGTGTTCCCATGATATTTTTCAAGGTTTTTTTTCATTCTTTCTGGATTTTTTTAGTACTCGAATTTAAAAGTATTTCCCTTTTCTTTCCTATAGCTAAAAGGATTTTCCTTTCTTTTTCTTTTTTTAAATTTTTTTGCTCTTGAGATAAATGTAAGGAAGTCACCACACAGTTGAAATGATGAAAGCCTGTCAACATCCTTTTGAAGAGAGAAAAAAATCTTGTCTGGAATAGAACAATTTAATTGTTAGGACCATTTCTTATAAATAGCTGACTGCAAGTGGCTATTTCAGAGACCCAAGTTTTTCCCTTTTCTTCCTGTATTCCGAAAGAGAAAGCATTTCTTTATGAAAACATTACATATCAAAACAATTCTGGCTTCACTTTGAAAACACCAGAGAATTTCACAAAAAGCAGTGGCAGAGAACTTCCTCTGAACTGCTGACTCCAGCCTCTTTGTCATGTTACTAAACTCAAGCTGTCTTCCACATGAGTTCATCCTTTTAGATTCAGATATCACTTTTAGATTCAGAAGCAACATGGTGACTAAGGTAGCCATCCAACTATTTTTTTTGATGTGCACGAATAAATTATTCATTTGCTAATTCAATTTTGATAGATGCACATCCCTCCTGCTTGCTTTGTCCTTTTGTCCAACCTTCTCCAAGGTTGGGATTTCAGCTAAAGAGTTCCTAAACTATTATGAATAATGTTAAGAATTCTGGGAGAAATCCATATATCCAGAGGGTATCTAGGTTGGGGAAGCTGATTTAGAAAATATCAAAAGGATTTTTAAAAAACGTAATAGAAAATAATAAACTTGACTCCTCCTAAATTATAGTAGTCCCATAAAAATTATTTATGTCTGCCAATTCACCTCACATGACTAATTTTCATTTACCCCAATTAACATCAGTTGCCTGATATGATCCAAATATATATTGGAACTGTATTCCAGAAAATCTTATTTTGCAGTTCAGTGCTGGACCGAAATTTTCTCAGGAAATGCTTCTTGAAGGAACATTCAAGTGTTGTAAATCAAAGAGGCTGTTTTGAATAGATGAATGCATAATATAGGGCACTTACAGTCACACTTTGCCCACTTCCTAACAAAAATGAGAGCAAGAATCCCATCAGAAAGTAATGTCTTTCCTGTCCAATCAATGAACGATGAAAAATTGCAAGATGACTTCTTTTCATAAAGCTCTTCTGAGCCTTTAAGAAAAATATGTATGCACCTTTATTGTTTTCTGATTGATTGTTAATTAAAGCTAGTGACCTCAAGAATGCATTTGCATTAAGATGAGTTCATTCTGGTAAAAAAATAGTTGAAATAGTTTTATCTTTCAAACTACTAAGGAAAAATTCAGGTCTTCACATGGAATACAATTATTCTTCTATGTTCATTTAATATGTTTTTAAAACATTGCCGGCAATGGAGAAAAAGTTGTGATACATTTCGACAGGTCACGTGACATTGCCACCCCTGTTTTAAAAGGACACATCACGTGACATTGTGACACGTCACATGAAATTGCCACCCCTGTTTTAAAAGGACTCTTACACAGCTGAAAAAGGTGTCATGTGCTGTAGTCTTCAATTAGTACCAAGATCACACTGCTAATCAGGCAGCTGGTTGCCCTTTTTTTCATGGAAATTAAGGGTGGGAATGAGAGTAGAAGGTCTCCAGAATGCCATGAAAATGATGCCATCAAAATTTAGCCATGTGGCCCTCAAAATAGTGGTACAACTTTGCCTGCCTTTTACAGAGGAATACGAAGGGGAATGAAAAATGTTTTCTTCCCATTCTTAAAGCCTTCAAATATAAGAAGAAGTAACTGGGTCAATGCAGTCCTTGCTTAATATATTGTACAGTATTGGCTTCTTGAAGGCATTGGGAAAGTTAACGATATAAGCCCAATCTGTCAAACATTGCCTATCCTTCTTACAAATTGCATCTTTCACTACTTGCTTATTATGAAATCATTTTGCTAGTCATGCAAAGTATTTTCTCCTATGGTCTTTTCTTTCTTTTTGTTTAAATGGAAAGTTGCGTTAACTTCAGGAATAATGATTATTGTTGGCTATTTTTTATTTTAATATTAGTGTTGGCTTGGTGCTATGATTTTTTTTAAAAAAGTATTGCATTTTTTATATACTTACAAACCACCAGCAGTCATACAAATTTAGGAATCTAAAATGAAACAACCAAAAGGACAAATGCATGGTTTTACATGCATGCAGGGCTTTTTTTTTGTCATAGAACGCTCAGAACGGAGTTCTGGCACATTTTTTGAATGGAACCTTGTAGGGTAGGCAAGGCAGGTTGTTTGACATGTGTAAGTTCCGGCACCTTTTTCTTTTACAAAAAAAAGCACTGCATGCATGCCTTCAGTTTTCTCAGAACGAAGATGAATAATAATAATAATAATAATAATAATAATAATAATAATAATAATAATAATAATAATAATAATAATAATATAAGAGTGTGAAAAGGAAGCTGGACATTGTCATAAAGCGGAGGGAGAGGCTACAGTTTACATTTCTTACAAAAAGTGTTCTTCCAAAGCATACTGTAAATGCTTGATTAGAATTACCTTGCAACATGTATTTTACCAAATAAAACAGGAGACGACAAAGGAAGTGCCTTCAAAGTTCTTAATTATATTCTAAGCTTTGCTCTCCAACAGAGATATATAAAAAAGACACAAGAAGCTTTCTAAAAGAAGAACAGAGGTAATTTCCCCTCTCTGGGAACTTGAACTTTACACACTAATTCACAAGCCAAGTATCATACCTTATTCATCAACACACCATTTTGTGAAGGGTGAAGGAAAGGGCAAAGACTTCCCTTGACAGAGTTATGTCATTGCTGTTCATGCCATCTGCTTAGAGCTGTTCAAACAGTCTGCATTTCTGCCCTTCTTTAAATGTTTATATTGTTTATAAGGGCCATCCAGTTGGTGAGAGGTTCATTTAATCCTTTGAGGATGGAAAAGGGCTAAGTACAACAAACAAGAAATTGTTGGATAAGGTCACTACTTTTTTCCCCCCCAATGCTGCTGATTAAGGTGTGTGGAAAGATTCTGCTCAGCTCCACAAGAAGCCAGAGATTGTTCCTTTAGTTGTCAGTTCTGGATAAAGCCACTAGTGTATCACTTATACATCGCTGTGAGTAGCAATAATGCTGAAGCTTAAATACCAACACTTCTAGTTTCTCTGTCTGGCAGAATGTGGACTGATTCTCTGGTGTTTTAGAGAATAGCATCAGTGAAACAAACCAGAAAATTTGCCAGCCTGGGCAATATAGTCAATACATGGCCTGTTTGAATGAATAAATAGCTGATATTATTTGTTGGCATCTTGTTGTTTTTTTAGCCAGTGTATAGATGGGGAAACATTGCTCTGCTATTTCATTTATTGCAAAGATACCTTTATTTAATTTAATTCTAGTCTTGGTGTTGCAGATTTCCAATATTATCTTGCAGATTTCCAATATTTTTTTTACAAATCTATATAGGATCCTATATTATCTATTTAA